>NC_087151.1:19064095-19169095 GCF_035594125.1 Scylla paramamosain
ACTACTGCCACTGCCCCTATGGCAACAAACCTCCAACTGATCACTAATGTTACTATGTACAAAGTCCTTAATGTTACTCTTAACATAACCCAGAGTGTACTCAGCGCCAGGGTCCACTGTGTCATCCTGAAGGGCACACTGAGCAAGGCGGTCTGCCTCTTCATTAAGAGGGATTTCCACATGAGAGGGTATCCAGGTGAAGTGAACTGTGGCACCAACACGTTCTAGGGTGTGAATGAGATCAAGACATTTATTAACTATATCACAGTCCATGGGGGAGGTAGACTGGACAGCATACATTTTAGCCTGACTGTCAACAAAGAATTCATCCTTACGGAGAGGCGCCACAATATAGAGCGCCTCCAGAACAGCATACAGTTCTGCCCTAGTGGAGGACATGTGTGCAGGGAGCCGCCTGGAAACCTCAGTGTCAGTGTAGTGATTGGCAGAAATGTAGTCGTGGATGAACAGCCCACATCTGGACCTGCTGCCATTAACTGAACCATCACAATAAACATGAACAGCCTGAACGTGGGGGTACTTGGACAATTTAGTCATGAACATGTCTTGCAGCACATGAGGGAGCCAGTCCCTCTTGGGCTGATGCAGTGAATGAATATCAACACTGACACGGTGAGGGTTCCAAACGGGTTGGAGCAGTGACATAACAACGTTAATACAGGCCTCGGCTATACCTACACTTGTAAGAACTCCCACGATCTTCCTGAGATATGGAATTGTAGGAGTCCGAGGATCACAATACAGGGATGTCAGTGATCCCTTCAGAGAATCTGACCCCATGCATAGCATCTGACCAACAGTACGACAAGTAATTTCCTTTATCCTATACATAATACTCTGCAGATGCAGTTCAGCTCTGAGGACCTCAATCCGAGCAGTCCTTGGGCATCAGAAAATTATTCTCATGGCTTCATTCTGAACAAGCTCCAGGTGATGGAGCTTGGTGGCACTAAACTGTATTAAAATAGGGGCTGCGTAGTCAATGAGGGACCGTACGACAGATATATAGAACATCCTTAGGACTGAAAGACGCTGCCTGCTGTTCCCCCCATGGAAAGACCACCAGTGAATTGTTCTACTGGTTTGCAGCCTTGCTTAAACAACTCAGACCTGCAACCACTCTACAAGGAGGGAAGGAACCAGCCGTACATCACGGGGAGCTCTGAATCCTCCTTTTACACCACCCTGGTAAGTGAAGGCTTCATGGGCGTTGTTATGGAGTGCTATGGTGAGGAGGGCACTAACGTGGTCACCATACATTGTGTCGACCCACATTAATGTTAACCTTATTGAAGTGCCACCTGGCCTTCATGACCTCAAGAGGAGGATGGTGGGGCAGAAGCCAAGGCCTCAACTATTGAGTGTGGTGACAGGGAAGGTGCCCAGTGAAGTGCATCTCCTAGGCCTTGGACGTCGGCGTGTGGAGCGGTACACGCCAGAGCTGGACCTGTGTCACCACTGCAGTCGCTGGGGCCACAAGGAGTAGCGTTGCCAGTCTGCTCCTCAGTGTAGGTACTGTGCTGGTTTCCATGTCAGTGCAGTGCCTGGACAAGATCAAGGAGGGCACCAAAATCCCTCCTCGCTGCTGCAACTGTGGGGGTGATCACAATGCCCACTCCACCCTCTGCACTGTCAGGCTTCGACCCCACAGGGAGCCTGCCACTGATGAGGTGACTCGGCCCAGACTCATGTTCCGCCAGGCTCCACCTCCTCAGACCAACGCTTAGACGAATAGGCCTTCATTCTTGTCTACTGCCCCTCACCTGCCCCAGCCTTCCTGCTCCACCACTGGCACTTCCGCCACACCTGCCGTGTTCCTCTGCATCTGCCACAACAGTGTCCCAGCTTGGGGGCACTCAGGAACTGCCTGCCACTAACTCCACTCATCACCTCATGGCAGTGGTGAACGCGCTAGCTGCTAAAGTGGACAATCTTTCTGAAACGGTCTCTGCCCTCAGCAATCAGTTTGCCACTTTTAAGAAGAAGCAGCGACAAACAGTGCCTGTTGGGACGCCCCCTGTGGTCCCCACCCCGTGATGCTAACCAGGACCAGGGAGACAGTGACGTGTGCCTGCAGTGTGTGACCCACCCCAGGCAGAAGACAATACTGCAGGGGAGCGTGCGGGTGCTGCTGCACCCTCTCCGAGGAAGGCTGCCCCCACCAAGCCAGTCACGGGAGCCAATCGACAACCCCGGGGCCCCTCAGGGATGGCTCCTGCTTCCCCTGTCTCAGAGGACAAGTCACCTGAGGCAGACCGTGATGGGGATGCCGCCGGTGAATGAACGTTGGTCACCCGCAAGAAGAGGCACTGCTCTGACCCCCGTTCTAGTCTCGACTGTCAGCCTCGAGCCAGACCAGGGATATGTGATGTCAGCCCTGCAGACTCTGGTGGAGCAGATGTCTCGCCTGACACGGGTGCAACACCATCACAATGAACGGTAAGACTTTCCGCACCTTAACATGGAATGTCAATGGTCTACATGCTCACTTCACTGACTTACACTCTCACGTCCTTCTCCATAAGCCTGACATTATTGCCTTACAGGAGGTAAGGCCACGGGTGCCTGAGCTGCAGGGTTATGCCTCCCACACCTTCAGTTGTGGTGACAGCAGTAGTCGGGGAATGGCTACTTACATTAGACATGGGATTCCGGTTACTTTCAGGGAAAGGGGAACCACCGAGGGTATTGAATTTATTACTGTTTGCTTGCACACCTTGGGTGAAGTTATTTACTTTGTAAACATGTGCATTCATGCTGGTGCCTTAAATGTTGCAAGTTTTCCTGATTTCTGTCCTTGAGGAGCAGACTGTTATTATTATTATATATATATATATATATATATATATATATATATATATATATATATATATATATATATATATATATATATATATATATATATATATATATATATATATATATATATATATATATATATATATATATATATATATATATATATATATATATATGACTTCATTTATTGCAACGTTTCAGCTTCACAGAAACGTTGCTATAAATGAAAAAAGGAAGTCTGGTGTATCCCTGCTATGTAAAGACGACAATGGTTGAATGTCTAGTTGGTCGTAATATGTGTCTGTAGTGATCAAGGAACGTATACCAAGAGTGTCTATTACCATTCTTGGTAGTGACCGGTGGCGGCAAGTGTGATGGTGCCGTTGAGTTGGTGGGCCAGCTCAAGGCCGGCCTGAGGGTGAGCCGTGAGGCCTGACAGCTGTTAGTGTTGCCTGTGACACGATGCAGGCTAGTCGGGCGGGAGGATGGTGGCGCAATTCAGGCACTGGCTGTGGCCACACGTAGTATTCATATTGGCGGTGCATGTTTCGGAGTGTGCTTTTAATATATTCAGATATCCTCTCAGTAGCATAGAAAGGAAATATGGAAGCCTCCCAGAAAGTGAGCGCCTCAAGCTTAAGGAAGATACGAGGGATATGTTTTACTTCGGCTACGACAACTACATGAAGTATGCCTATCCAGAGGACGAGCTCAACCCTATTCTTTGCCGCGGCCGAGGACCAGATCGTGATGACCCGTGAGTCTTGGCTGGGAAACATCCTCCTTATGCTACCCATGGGGTCTCTATGTCGGAGGTGGGTGAGGGAGAAGGGTAGAGATGAACATTGTCCAGTCCGGTCAAGGATAAATAAAAAATGGTATGACACCCTATTCTTCAAAACGTCATGTACCAGTCTGCCTAGACTTTTACAACTTCCACTGTTTCGAATGATAATGATAAGGTAAAAATGCAGAACAGGGCCTTAATCTCTTTCATCTATATCTCCCTCCCTATCTCCAACAAGCTTGGGGATTGGTGGGAAAGCGGAGGTATTTGGGTGCAGGAGGTAAAAAATAGACGAGTTATGGCGATCCGAATATTCTATATATATATATATATATATATATATATATATATATATATATATATATATATATATATATATATATATATATATTTAAGAACTAAGCCTGTCACTTTCGGAAAACTGCTAAATTTGACATTCATGACAAAGTTCGAGGGTGGCAAGGACAAGTCGGGAAATTTCTAACTTAACCTATCTTTAGTTTACTTGATTGAACTGGGGGGCGAAGTCCCTATGGAAACCTCCATAAGGACATTTAATCTAACTGGGGGGTGGGGGGGCTTTGCCTCTCTGGACTCCCCATTAAGAACACTAACCTAACCTAGCATTACCTAACCAAACATTACCTAATTTAACCCAACCTAACCAGAAAGGGAAAAGGTGGAGGAGTGCAATGAAGGGTGTATGGGTGATGGCATGACATGATAGGGCAGCATGGAATAATACTCTCGTAGTGTCCTGTCCTTTATATATCTTGGAAATAAAATGTGCCTCATAATAAAATGTTTATTGTTCAATAGTTCGCTGAGCTTTTATGGACAAAAGATTACTTTTTATATATTTCACCCACATATGAACTACTTACTTCCTGAGGCACATAGAAAGTGTTCCAGGATTCAGTCTGTGAAAGGAATTGTGCTGAGCACATAATTTATGGACTTAAGTTCTGGTAGACACCTCTGATTTCAATGCTGATTTGTGAGCTAACTATAGCAAGTGTGTACTACAGTAAGTATACTATTCTAGTACCTATATATATAATCTTACAGATTGCTTACAAGGCCGTGTTCTGCATATTTACAGATAGGAGTACAGTAAAATCCCTCTTATCCGGCATTCAAGTATCCGGCACATTTTTCCCCGAGCCTTAAAATCAATAAAAAATCAATGTGTACTCATAAAATCGATTAAAATTCCCGCACGAGGCATACTTTGTCCCTTCGCCACCAGAGCGCATTGCTTTGCACCATCTGCAGCCCACTGCACTGTGTTTACTCAGTGACTCAGTCCCGTGTGTGCACTGTTTATCGCCTGGCGCCTTCATCATGCCTAAAGTTGTAGAAAAGAGGAAGCGTGTTGTGCTTACACTTAAGCAGCTGAACAGATCAGCTGCTGATTAAGATCAGCTGATCTTTGTTATGGTGAGATGCGTGAGTGTAGGGTGGTGATTGTGGACATAATTTCACTTCTATTCAAGTATCCGGCAATGTTCAAGTATCCGGCATGTCAGCGGTCCCGTTGATGCCGGATAAGAGGGATTTTACTGTAATGATAATGTTAATAATAATAATAATAATAATGATAATAATAATATTATTATTATTATTATTATTATTATTATTATTATTATTATTATTATTATTATTATTATTATATTTATCATCATCATCGTCATTATTATTATTATTATTATTATTATTATTATTATTATTATTATTATTATTATTATTATTATTATTGTATTCTATTTCTATTTAATCTGCTGAATTTTTCCTTATGGCTTAAATCTATTGATACATACCTAGCAAACCTAGTTCTTTGTGCATCCAGAAATGTAATTTTATATCACAACATTTTAGGCATAAGACTTACTCTATTTATTGTTGTAAAGGTTAATATGAATGATTGGTAAATATTAAGAAGAGTTGCATGGCCCTATTTTCTGTTTTTTGGGGCTCCTACCCACTGCAGTGTTGGGAACCTGTGGGAAAGTGGGGTTTTCTGGTGGGGAAAGCTAGAATAGAGCCAAATAGCACCTCTTAGCAGCTAAAATAAATAGGGAGTTATAGTACTGCTGCTGTGGTTCTATTTCATGTTAATCAGTTTACTTAGGTTGGGATGCTAGCAGCAGGAGCAAGATCAAGAACATGGCAGCCATTGTAACAACAAGAACAACAGCAGGAGTAGGCAGCTTCCTATATATTTTTTGTGGTCAGAGACTGTATTTGGCTCTATTCTAGCTTTCCTTTTCCTGAAAATCCTGCTTTCCCACCAGGTCCCCAACATTGTAGGGGGTAAGAGCCGAAAAAAAATAGGAAATAGGGCCACATGACACTATTATTATTTACTAAATTAGATACTCCAGGAGGTTAATGGGATGGAGGTTTAGTTTGGTTAGGTTAATAATCCCAAGGGCATCAAGGGGGCTAGAGGTCTGTGTTTCTTGCAGGAAGACAGGCCAAGAGAGGAAAAAAGCCAGTATACAATGCTATTCTTTAAAAGTAACAGTAAAGGAACCAAGAGCGATAAGCAATTTAGTTTCTAAGGTGGGTCACTATTTACTTTGATGGTACTTCAGTTCAGTCAATTTTTTATTAATTTCTTTTATTGCTTTAGTTTTTTGTATGATGAAACAGAAAAAAATAAAAAAATTTTTTGAGTGAGAAGGACAAGCTGTGGCTGCTGCTGTCACCACCACCACTGCTGCCATACACAGTGATATGAGTTTACTGAGAAGGGATAGCTCCAGCCTCTGCCACCACCATCCACAGTAATATGAACAGTGAACATTCATTAGCTGTATGTACAAATGAAGATTCAGCATGGTTTGTTGATTGATGCTGTACTATACCAGTTTTTACCCATTATTCTTTTAATGTTTTATGAACTACCTTATGTGTTTGTTAGGTACTACCTTAAGTTATAAGTATATAAAAAAAAAATGTAGGCAGTCTGAAAATATTTTTTGGTGGTGCCTTCTTAGTCAGGTTGGAAACATTAATTTTCTGTTATTGCTTTCATTAAAATTCTAACACGAATTGTGTCTAACATGGGGCAATATTGGAACTACAACTCTGTGTTGGGGATAACTTGACTGAATATATATATATATATATATATATATATATATATATATATATATATATATATATATATATATATATATATATATATATATATATATATATATATATATATATATATATATATATATATATATATATATATATATATATATATATATATATATATATATATATATATATATATATATACATACATATACATAGCTACACTTGAGGTCTCTTGATAGAGATGGCTAGGTGTGTTGATACTCCTTTCTTGTCACAGGGAGGAAGAAATATGGAAATAAGAAGAGAGTTTCAGAGTTTGCTGGTGAAAGATATGAAAGAGTGAGAATACTTTTGAACCCTTGTATCATTAAGATGGGCAGAATATAGATGAGAGTAAACAGAAAATCTTGTGTAATGAGGCTTTAGGTAATTTTTAGGTAAAATGTTCATAAAAGTTACATTGTACATATTTTGTACTATTTGGAATAGAGATTTTCCACGCTAGAAAATCAGGATGCTTCATATATACAGGATTCCAACAGTTTTACTGTGTCCTTTAATTCCCATGTGTTAGTGAAAGGCATTTCAGAACTATATAGTACATAACTAAACCAAGGGGAGGACTTTCTCTGTTACCTCTTCAGGATAAGAGGGAATGGATACTGACACAAGTTGTCAAGGCTGTGACTAGTTACTGCAGAGAGTGCACATGTTAATCCTGCAGAGTTAAAAGTTAAGTATTGTTTAGGTGTCTTTAGCTTTATTAAAGTGTCTGTCCTGTGATGTCTGTGACCATGGACAGTCATTCCTCTCTTTTCTTCTCTGTACTGACCAGATGTGCCACACACTATCCTTTGTTTATGTTTTCTGTCAAGGTCTTCTTGAACTCCTTTGTGTATCTCTGGCTTTTCTGGAAAAAAGATCAGAAGCATCCGTCACATGGGTGGCTGCACTAGCACTTGGAACAGCTGTCACTCCATGTTACCTTACAGCCCACAAGGCTCTACTGACTGAGAGAATGATGAAGTAGTGAGTAAGTTTTTACAAGGCATATGTTCTATCAACCTAATATTCTTCTATCTGCCTTCCTTTTTTACCCAGAGTCTTTCTTTATTTCAGGAATGACAATTGTTTCAAGTGCTACTGCAGCCTTCACCTGTGTAACAGCTGTCTCTGATCTCCCTGTCTTCCAGTCGCAATTACTGAGCCCCTCATGAACAAATACCATCACAACATTCTTTTCATTGTTGTTACGCTTGGCAGGACCCATTATATTATAAGGAGAATTAAATGTGAACAATGAAATGAAAAGGTCTCAGTGAGGTGGAAATGGGCAGGAGAGCAAGCGAGAAACATCTTCCCTCACTGTACCTGACAGTTACTGTCAGTGATTCAAAAGCTGAGGATAGCATCATTAGGGTATGTGAGTTGATGTGTATGACAATTTACCTTTTTAATACCTCCCATACCTGTAAATCAAGTATTGAAGCTTTGGGCTATGTGTGATGTTTATAGTTCTTTTTTTTTTTGCAACCACTGCACTGTCTGGTCACTGCTAATGCAGGGGTTCAGTTCCACTATTAGCCCATGTTAGACATAGTCCACATTGGTTTTAATGAAAGCAATAGCAGAAAATAATTGTGGTTCTAACTTATCTGAGACAAGCTCCTCAAAAACTGAAATATGGGGTGTAGTCAAAAAGTATCCAATCTTGAATTCGTTAATACAAAGTAATAATGTGCGAACAAAATCTGCATTGGTATTAGGTGGCCACATTACTGAGCATGCTCAAAAATTTTCATGTTTGTAGGTGGCGCCAGTTGCCTGCAGTGACACGTTGAGTATAGACGTGAAGAGTGTGCTGTGTGATTTTCTTTTTTAGTCAAGATGTCTGAGCACAATGAGCAAAGATACTGCATCAAATTCTGCCAAAAATTTGGTGATATGCAAGCCCAGACTATCGAGAAGATTCAGAAGGCCTTTGGAGATGATGCTATGGGGAAAACATAAATAGAGGAGTGGTACAGCAGGTTCAAAGATGGCCGCACCTCAGTGGACAGTAAGCCATATTGTGGTAGATCATCAACTAGCAGAAACGATGAAATGATTGCAAAGGTTTGAGGAAAAAGTCTATGAAGGCAGAAAGGAAATCTTCCAAGACATGCTGGAGTGTACTAGCCAAGATCAAAACTTCATGAACACTATCATCACTAGCAATGAGACATGGATGTACAGCTATGATTCTGAAACAAAATTGCAATCATCCAAATGGAAGCATCCATCCTCGCCAAGATCAAAGAAACCAAGACAGGTACGCAGCAGTGTTAACTGACTTTTTTGGGTACAGAGGTATTGTGCACCATGAATATGCACCACAAACAATTAACAAAGAATATTACCTGGAGGTTCTTCACCACCTTTGTGAAGCTGTGCAACAAAAACAACCTGACCTGTGGGCAGCAAAAAACTGGCAACTCCACCATGACAATGCACCTGCTCATTTCGCCCACATCATTCAAGCATTCCTTGTCAAGGAACACCACTTGTACATCAGGCTTCCTGCTCCCTAGACCTGACCCTGTGTGACTTTTGGCTATTCCCAAAGCTCAAAAATACACTCAAAGGGAGAAGATTTTAGTCAACAGGGGACATTAAGCAAAATTTGATGGCACATAACTACAGCATCCCAAGAAGTGATTTCCAGAAATGTTTTCAGCAGTGGCAGGAATGCTGGCAGAAGTGTGTAGACTCCAAAGGTGAATACTTTGAAGGAGACTAAATAAGAATTGTGTTTTAATATTACTTGTTTTTTGGCCAAAGGTTGGATACTTTCTGATTACACCGTGTATTTTCAGGCTACCTATAGTATTAAACTTTTTTATGGATATAACTGAAGGTAATAAATACATAAGAATTCATAAAACATCAAAGGAATTATGAATAAAAACTGATACATTACACAGTCATAAAAAAAAAGCTACGCTGAGCTCTTGTTTACACTCAGCTGATGAATGCTTACTGTTTACTGTAGATGGTGGTGGCATCAACAGTGGCTGCAGCCAGTTCTTCTCACAAAACTTGCATCACTATGTATGGTGGCAGCAGTGGTGGTGGCTACAGCCAGTCCTTCTTCCCACTAAACTCACATCAGTGAATGGCAGCAATAGTTACAGTCAGCCCTTTCTCCTCACTAAACTTGTATCACTGTATATGGAGACTGCAGCCTGCCCTTCTCCAAACTTAATTAGCATCACTGAGGGTGGCAATGATGGTGGTATTGCACTAATTCCCCAGACATTAGTGTTACCCTGCTCCACACTATGGACTTCTCCGCAGTTTGTTGTGGCTCATCCCCACAAGTATGACTTGGAAGGAAATTCCATTAGACACAGGGTTGGTATAAAAAAAAAGAAAAGAAAAAAACACACACACCAATTAAAAAAAAAAATAGCCTAAGTGGATTTTTAAAAATATTTTACATATCAAAATTTCGTTCTATATCATATTGATAAATAAGGTCTGTATATGTACACGTACATAAAAAATGTAAAAGTTATCAAGCCTGACCCATTCATTTCCTGTACAGTACAAGTTAATACATACTCTGTCCAACTGGACCAACCTGTATCAACATAACTTAAACAAGTGTCTGTTCTGCCTTAATAGAAAGCTTCAAGATCCTTCAAGATCTAACTCCCCTCATGATTTTTGGTGCCTAGCCAAAAAACATCTCAAATAACATTGCTTCTTCATCTTTCCTTCCTTTATTTCAACTTGATGGCACCACTGACATCTCGTGTATTTCTAAAACTGTACCCTTTGCTTAAACTTTTACTAAAAACTCTACCTTGGATGATTCAGGGCTTGTTCCCCACTGTTCCACCCTCTGACTAATTCATACTACCCATTAAGATCCTTCACAATGATGTTTTCCATGCCCTCACTGGCCTAATCCCTTGGAAGGCTCATGGACCTAATGGGGTCCCTCCTATTGTTCTCTGAAACTGTGCTTCCATGCTTGCACCTTGCCTAGTCAACTCTCTCAACTCTATCAGTATCTACCTTTCCTTCTTGCTGGAAGTTTGCCTAAATTCAGCCCATTCCTTAAAAGGGTAACCATTCTAATCCCTCAAACTATCATTCTGTTGCTTTAATTTCCCGCCTCTCTAAAGTTTTTAATCTATCCACAACAAGAGGATTCTTAAACATATATCACTTCAGAACCTTCTGTCTGATTGCCTGTATGAGTTTTGTTGAGGCCGCTCTATTGGTGATCTTCTGGCTTTCCTTATTGAGTCTTGGTCATCCTCTTTTAGAGATTTTGGTGAAACTTTTGCTGTTGGCTTAGGCATATCAAAAGCTTTTAATAGAGTCTGGCACAAAGCTTTGATTTCCAAACTACCCTCCTATGGCTTCTATCCTTCTCTTTGTAATTTCATCTCAAGTTTTCTTTCTGACCATTCTATTACTGCTGTGGTAGATGTTCACTGTTCTTCTAAATCTATTAACACTGGTGTCCCTCAGGGTTCTCTGTCCTGTCACCCACTCTCTTCCTATTCCTCATCAATGATCTAGAACAAACTTCTTGTCCTATCCACTCCTATGCTGATGCCACCTTGCACTGGGTGCATGTCTTTTCATAGATGTCCAACCCTTCAGGAAGTAAACAGTTTTCACAGGGAAGCCACAGAACAGCTGACTTCTGATCTCTATAATTTCTGATTGGGGTAGAGCATACTTAGTATTATTCAGTGTCTCAAAAACTCAATTCCTCCTTCATTCAGCTGGACACAACCTTCCAGATAACTATCCCCTCTTCTTCAGTGACACTGAACTGTTCCCCCTATTCTACAGTGAACATCCTTGGTCTGTCCTTTACTTATAATCTAAATTGAAAACTTCACTTCTCATCTCTAGTTAAAAACAGCTTCTATGAAGTTAGGCATTCTGAGTTGTCTCTGCCAGTTTTTTTCATCCCCCCTGCTGCTAACTCTGTACAGGGGCCTTATCTGTCCACGTGTGGAGTATGCTTCACATGTATGGCAGGGTTCCACTCATACCTCTGTTTTAGACTGGGTGGAATCAAAAGCTTTTTGTCTTATCAGTTCCTCTCCTCTAACTGATTGTCTTCAGCCTCTCTCTCATCACTGCAGTGTTGCATCTCTTATTATCTTCTTATCTCTCCATGTATGGAGTATGCTTCACATGTATGGCGGGGTTCCACTCATACCTCCGTTTTAGACTGGGTGCAATCAAAAGCTTTTTGTCTTATCAGTTCCTCTCCTCTAACTGACTGTCTTCAGCCTCTCTCTTATCACTGCAATGTTGCATCTCTTATTATCTTCTGCTGCTGTTTTCATGCTAACAGCTCTTCTGAACATGCTAACTGCATGCCTCCCCTCCTCCTGCAGCTTTGCTGCACAAGACTTTCTTCTTTCTCTCACCCCTATTCTGTCCACTTCTCATGCCCAACCAGTATTGTCAATCATTCATCTGTTTCTCTGATAAACTTTGGAACTTCCTTCCTGCTTTTGTACTTCCTCTTTCCTATGGCTTGAACTCTTTCAAGTGGGAGGTTTCAGTACACTTATCCTTTAATTTTTGATGACCTCTTTTGACTCTGGGGACCAGCACCTCAGTTCGCTTTTTTTTTGCCCTTGATTAGTGCCTCTCCTACATGAAAAAAAAAAAAATACTTCAAATTTTTTTTTTTATGTCACTGATGAAGCATGGCACTGATGAGGTATCTTCATTTTCTATCTGCCATTTCATTTCTGCCCATATTTTCTATTTGGTTGAAGTCTTGTGAGTTTCCTGGCCATTTAATGATGTTCATGTTATGGTTCTCAAGCTATTTTGTCACCTTTTCTGGCTCTGTGGCATAGTGCATTGTCATGCTGGAAGAACTTACACTGGTGCAAGTCAAAAAAAAATAAGGTGCTTCTCCAGAACTTTAATATAGTAGTTAGAATTCATAGTGTTAGTGAACAGAACATACAGCCCAGCCTTGCCCATTATTCCACATAAGGTACCCCATACCATGATGGAAGAAGGATGTTTCACTATGGTATGCAGGTAGTGGGGTGCCTAAGAGGCTGATGTTTGACGAATGACAAAGCTTTTGATTTCACTTGGCACCACACTGGAAAGATGATTCATCACTGAACATCATCCCCATGCCAGTCCTCCGCAGTTCAATGTTTGTGTTGGATGGTAAAATCCAGCTGAGCCTGGCACATCATGAGAGTTAAGAGAGGTGCTCTAGTGGCAGAGTGTAGCAGAAGCTCTAGGTGCTTCTGGCAGTGTTTCTGAATAGTGCAAATAGCAACATCCCTTAGGAGATAAGGATGAGCCTACTTTAATTGATGGGCAGTAATGTGTGGGTTTTTTAACACCTGACATTTTATAATCTTATCTTGAAGTTTTATTAGTGTGTCCAGATCCTGATTTTTGAGGGGAGACTGTGCCCACCTGAGCACATTTGGAATAGTGAAAAGAGGGAAGTCATGCTGTACCCTGTCCTCTCACTTATTTTTTTTACAGTTAAGTTTGCTCCCTTTAACCTGATGTTATGGGCCTTCTCAGTATCATTCATCTTGCCCAGATCCATCATTAAGCATGAATTTAAAAAAAAATCTAGACTTAAATAGTGGTTAATTCACAACTAGGTCAGAAGTAAAGGTAGATGCTCTGAAAGTGTCTTCCCACTTTGACAATGTGGAGGCCATTAATCTGTTAATTATGCAAAACACATAACAGCACTACAGCACAGTAGGCTATGGTGAGGAAAAAGACTTGCAGAGTACTGGAGATGGGCTTATATCTGTTTTTTTATGTGGGGGTATTGTACATTTGCAAGTTTTTCCATATTGTGACATTTCTCCTTGAATCATTCTTGTTCTTCTCTTTGTTTATATTTTTTATTTCTCTATCCAGCTTTACATAGCTCTCCTGATTTTCTGTACAGAATATTTTGTCCGTTAGATCCAAAATTTCATGTCATCCATTTTTGTTGTGACTTCCTTTTTTTTTTTTTTTTTTTTTTTTTTTTTTTTTTTTTTTTTTTTTTTTTTTGTACATCTCTTTTGTTGCTCCAACCATGAAATATTGTAAGCCTCAATTAGAGTCAATACTTTGAACTCATCTTTTTGTTTAAACTTTATCCTTATCTTGTCTTTCTGTGTTCGTTTTCTTTGTTCTTGAATGTTTCCCCTTGTTCTTTTCAGCTTCACTTTCATGTTTGCTATTACTGGAACATATTTCCTTATCTTTCCACAGCCTGCCCCAGGGTACCTAGGTTATGCTTTAATTTATTGCATTTCTAAACTTTAGATTCATTGTTTATTTCACCTCTCAGGTCATCTCAAGTCCACCAATATATTTTATTTCTTTTTTCTTGTTAGATCTAAAAGTCCTACTTTTTTCATGTCTAATGTTTCACACTTTTACATTTAGGTTATCCATTACTATTTTTAGTTAATTTTACTTTCTTTTTTATGAAACACATTGGAAATTGAGTTTTATATATTTGATCCGTTTGTGGAGCCTATTTACAGTATTGCTTTTCCCTCAGTTTCTCTTCTGGCAAGCCCTGCTTTCTAGTAGGAAGGCCATGTTTTAACATTCTCCAATAATTGTCAAAAATAGGTAAAATAAATTGTAGGTTTCATCATGCAGATCAAACAAAGAAGCAAAGGATTAAAGTGGTAAGTAGAAAAGTAGAGTAATAACTGAAAATTAGAAGTTCATTCTATTAAAAATTCTGCAAATTTAGTATCTTTGAAAACTGGTAACTATTGGATGTTAGGTGATGAAGCCCCCTGCACATGCTTAGTTAATGAAAGCTGAATACCTGATATAGTGAATGTTTGTTTTGTTTGTTATGAGGTTATTATTATCAGGTTTATAAAAAAAAAATAAGATAAATTAACTATTACTATGGTTAAAAATATTTAACTAAAAGCCAGAATTAATGAACAAAGAATTTTAAATAATTTCAAAAGAAAATGTACAATTAGCCTCATTTCTGCAAGGTCCACTTAGTGTTACCAATGCTCGTTGAGATAATAACTCCAAACCACTAGTATTGAGCTTCCCTCAACCCATTCACTGGTGGGAAGGAGATCTCTGCTGCCTCCCTCAACTCCCCCTCCTTACCTCTCCCTACCACTAATGAATGGGTTTAGTGAAGCTCACTACTAGTGTTTTGGAGTTACTATCTCAACCAGCATTGGCAACACTAAGTGGACCTTGCAGGAGTGTGGCCAACCATACATAAAATTTTTGAAAAGGAAACAAAGTTAGAAGCACAACAAATAAGCATAAAGTTCATACTTAAGTCAACATGCCTGAGGAAGAAGAAAAGTTAATAAGGCTTTGCATTTTTGAGTTTCATCAACTCCCTCCCACTTTGTAAGACAAATTTGACAAGGTATCTTTCACAAAAAGTACCTTTGCCAGGTTGACAGTAAAGACTGCTGATTTTTTACATTTAAAGAGACAATACAGGTACAGTAGCTACTAAAATTATCTTAAAAAAAGAAAAAAAGAGATCTACATTCTGACACAGTGGAAGATATTATTTGACACATTTCGTGAACACGATGGCAACAGTTGGTAGCCCTGCACATTAGGGTTGGTTGCCATATATTATGACTGGAATAACAAACTCAAACTTGCGAGACTAACTCACCAGCTGCGCGAGCCACTGTTCACCTATTGCCGCCTGTCGCTTCCTTCCTTTTTCCCTTTCCTCTTCCTTCTTTTGTCTTGTCTGAAACCTCCCCCTTATCTGTCAGAGATAAGGGACAAGGGAGTGAAATTCTCTCTCTCTCTCTCTCTCTCTCTCTCTCTCTCTCTCTCTCTCTCTCTCTCTCTCTCTCTCTCTCTCTCTCTCTCTCTCTCTCTCTCTCTCTCTCTCTCTCTCTCTCTCTCTCTCTCTCTCTCTCTCTCTCTCTCTCTCTCCCCCCCCCCCATCCCTCCTCTCTCTCTCTCTCTCTCTCTCTCTCTCTCTCTCTCTCTCTCTCTCTCTCTCTCTCTCTCTCTCTCTCTCTCTCTCTCTCTCTCTCTCTCTCTCTCTCTCTCTCTCTCTCTCTCTCTCTCTCTCTCTCTCTCTCTCTCTCTCTCTCTCTCTTGCTCTCATTATATTCATTATATGTCATTTTCACTTCATCTTTTCTCATTCTTTCTCACTTGTATATGTAATTCCATTTTCATTCCCAATTATTCTCATTCTATTTTAGCAGTCCTTAGGATTGTTCTTACTTTCGCAGAGAGAGAGAGAGAGAGAGAGAGAGAGAGAGAGAGAGAGAGAGAGAGAGAGAGAGAGAGAGAGAGAGCTCCGAATTGGGCAAGATTTATTGTATATATACATATGACACTGACAGTAGGTAAGTGTGACTTAATACTTGTCAAAGCAATATGAAACTTGTGGTGATAATGTGAAACTCGGGATCATAAGAATTTAGGACTAGGAACGAAATTCAAGAGTGTACTGTATATATTTGTTGTGTTATCTCAAATTTAGAAGTACAAATGTGTTCATTGTGATGTTTTTTTTTTCGGAAATTGTGGAATTTTTTATATTAATTTCTGGTTCCCTGGAACCAATTAATTTTTCTGTCACTGTAATGTACATTTGCCATAATGAACACTACATTGGAATGAATCATGTTCATTGTCTCATAACCTACTATGTGTGTGTGTGTGTGTGTGTATATATATATATATATATATATATATATATATATATATATATATATATATATATATATATATATATATATATATATATATATATATATATATATATATATATATATATATATATATATATATATAATTTTTTTTATGTAGGAGGGACACCAGTCAAGGGCAACAAAAATCTAAAAAAAAGAAGCCCACTGAGATGCCAGTCCCTGAATAGGGTTCGAAGCGTTGGTGAAAAGTTGAAGGATAAATGTCTTGAAACCTCCCTCTTGAAGGAGTTCAAGTCATAGGAAGGTAGAAATGCAGAAGCAGGCAGGGAGTTTCAGAATTTACCAGAGAAAGGAATGAATTGATGATTGAGAATACTGGTTAACTCTCACATTAGAGAGATGAACAGAATAGGGGTGAGAGAAAGAAGAAAGTCTTGTGCAGCGAGGCTGTGGGAGAAGGGAAGGCATGCAGTTCACAAAATCAGAAGAGCAATTAACATGAAAATATTGGTAGAACATAGAAAGAGATGCAACATTGCAGTGATGAGAAAGAAGCTGAAGACAGTCAGTTAGAGGAGAGGAGTTGATGAGATGAAAAGCTTTTTGATTCTACCCTTTCTAAAAGAACGGTATGAGTGGACCCCCACCCCCCCTATGTGAGGCATACTCCATACATAGATGGATAAGGCCCTTGTACTGAGTTAGCTGCTGGGTGGGGTGAGAAAAACTGGCGTAGATGCCTCAGAATCCCTAACTTCATAGAAGCTGTTTTAGCTAGAGATGAGATGTGATTATATGAAAAGGACAGATTGAGGATGTTCAATGCAGAAGAGGGGACCAGTTCATTGTCATTGAAGAAGAGGGGACAGTTGTCTGGAAGGTTGTGTCGAGTTGATATATGGAGGAATTGAGTTTTTGAGGCATTGAACAATACTAAGTTTGCTCTGCCCCAATCAGAAATTTTAGAGAGATCAGAAGTCAGGCATTCTATGGCTTCCCTGCATGAACTGTTTACTTCCTGAAGGATTGGACGTCTATGAAAAGATGTTGAAAAGTGCAGGATGGTATCATCAGTGTAGGAGTGGATAGGGCAATAAGTTTGGTTTTAGAAGATCAATGGTGAATAATAAGAAGAGAGTGGGGTACAGGACAGAACCCTGAGGAACACCACTGTTAATAGATTTAAGAGAAGAACAGTGACTGTCTACCACAGAAGCAATAGAGTGGTCAGAAAGGAAACTTGAGATAAAGTTACAGGGAGAAGGATAGAACCTGTACGAGGATAGTTTTGAAATCAAAGCTTTGTGCCAGACTATGAAAAGCTTTTGATATGTCTATGGCAACAGCAAAAGTTTCACCAAAATCTCTAAAAGATGACCAAGACTCGGTAAAAGAGCCAGAAGATCACCCATACTAGCAATCAGATTGTAAAGTGATAGATCTTTTAGTATCATCCTGTTGAGGATAGATTCAAAAACTTTAGATAGGCAGGAAATTAAAGCAATAGGACAGTAGTTTGTGGGATGAGAACAATCACCCTTTTTAGGAACAGGCTGAATGTAGGCAAACCTCCAGCTTGTTCTCATGCTGTACATGATAGAGAGGTGGCCCACAAAAGATACTTAAGCATTCCATCACCAGAATTTCATGCATTTTATATTTCTGCCCGGAACCATGCCAAGTCTGTTCTCCAACTAGCCAAAAACTCCTTCATTAACAGAAAGTGTCAAAACCTTTCAAGATATAACTCCCCTCATGACTTCTGGCATCTAGCCAAAAATATCTCCAATAACTTTGCTTCTTCTTTCCCTCCTTTATTTCAACCAGATGGCATCACTGCTATCACATCTATTTCTAAAGCTGAACTCTTCACTCAAACCTTTGATAAAAACTCTACCTTGGACGATTCTGGGCTTGTTCCTCCCTCTCCTCCACCCTCTGACTACTTCATGCTACCTATTAAAATTCTTCGCAATGGTGTTTTCCATGCCCTTGCTGGCCTAAACTCTCGGAAGGCTTATGGACTTGATGGGGTCCCTCCTAATGTTCTGCGAAACTGTGCCTCCGTGCTTGCACCTTGCCTAGTCAAACTCTTTCAGCTCTGTCTGTCAACATCTACCTTTCCTTCTTGCTGGAAGTTTGCCTATATTCAGCCTGTTCCTAAAAAGGGTGACTGTTCTAATCCCTCAAACTACCATCCTATTGCTTTAATTTCCTGCCTATCTAAAGTTTTTGAATCTATCCTCAACAGGAAGATTCTTAAACATCTATCACTTCACAACCTTCTATTTGATCACCAGTATGGGTTCCGTCAAGGCCGCTCTACTGGTGATCTTCTGGCTTTCCTTACTGAGTCCTGGTCATCCTTTTTTAGAGATTTTGGTGAAACTTTTGCTGTTGCCTTGGACATATCAAAAGCTTTTGATAGAGTCTGGTACAAAGCTTTGATTTCCAAACTACCCTCCTTCGGCTTCTATCCTTCTCTCTGTAACTTCATCTCAAGTTTCTTTTCTGACCGTTCTATTACTGCTGTGGTAGACGGTCACTGTTCTTCTCCTAAATCTATTAACAGTGGTGTTCCTCAGGGTTCTGTCCTGTCTCCCACTCTCTTCTTATTATTCATTAATGATCTAAATCAAACTTCTTTTCCTATCCACTCCTACGCTGATGATGCCACCCTGCACTTTTGCACGTCTTTTCATAGAGTGGAGTGGAGGCAGTATACAACTAGCCAAAAACTCCTTCATTAACAGAAAATGTCAAAACCTTTTAAGATCTAACTCCCCTCGTGATTTCTGGCATCTAGCCAAAAATATCTCCAATAACTTTGCTTCTTCTTCTTTCCCTCCTCTACTTCAACCAGATGGCACCACTGCTATCACATCTATTTCTAAAGCTGAACTCTTTGCTCAAACCTTTGCTAAAAACTCTACCTTGGACGATTCTGGGCTTGTTCCTCCCTCTCCTCCACCCTCTGACTACTTCATGCCACGTATTAAAATTCTTCGTAATGATGTTTTCTATGCCCTCGCTGGCCTAAACCCTCGGAAGGCTTATGGACCTGATGGGGTCCCTCCTATTGTTCTCCGAAACTGTGCCTCCGTGCTTGCACCTTGCCTAGTCAAACTCTTTCAGCTCTGTCTGTCAACATCTACCTTTCCTTCTTGCTGGAAGTTTGCCTACATTCAACCTGTTCCTAAAAAGGGTGACTGCTCTAATCCCTCAAACTACTGTCCTATTGCTTTAATTTCCTGCTTATCTAAAGTTTTTGAATCTATCCTCAACAGGAAGATTCTTAAACATCTATCACTTCACAACCTTCTATCTGATCGCCAGTATGGGTTTCGTCAAGGCCGCTCTACTGGTGATCTTCTGGCTTTCCTTACTGAGTCTTGGTCATCCTCTTTTAGAGACTTTGGTGAAACTTTTGCTGTTGCCTTGGACATATCAAAAGCCTTTGATAGAGTCTGGCACAAACCTTTGATTTCAAAACTACCCTCCTACGGTTTCTATCCTTCTCTCTGTAACTTCATCTCAAGTTTCCTTTCTGACCGTTCTATTGCTGCTGTGGTAGACGGTCACTGTTCTTCTCCTAAATCTATTAACAGTGGTGTTCCTCAGGGTTCTGTCCTGTCACCCACTCTCTTCTTATTATTCATTAATGATCTTCTAAACCAAACTTCTTGTCCTATCCACTCCTATGCTGATGATACCACCCTGCACTTTTGCACGTCTTTTCATAGACGTCCAACCCTTCAGGAGGTAAACATATCACGCAGGGAAGCCACAGAACGCCTGACTTCTGATCTTTCTAAAATTTCTGATTGGGGCAGAGCAAACTTGGTATTGTTCAATGCCTCAAAAACTCAATTCCTCCATCTATCAACTCGACACAATCTTCCAGACAACTATCCCCTCTTCTTCAATGACACTCAACTGTCCCCCTCTTCTACACTGAACATCCTCGGTCTGTCCTTTACTTATAATCTGAACTGGAAACTTCACATCTCATCTCTAGCTAAAACAGCTTCTATGAAGTTAGGTGTTCTGAGACGTCTCCGCCAGTTTTCTTCACCCCCCCAGCTGCTAACTCTGTACAAGGGCCTTATCCGTCCATGTATGGAGTATGCTTCACATGTCTGGGGGGGTTCCACTCATACTGCTCTTCTAGACAGGGTGGAATCAAAAGCTTTTCGTCTCATCAACTCCTCTCCTCTAACTGTCTTCAGCCCCTCTCTCACCGCCGCAATGTTGCATATCTAGCTGTCTTCTACCGCTATTTTCATGCCAACTGCTCTTCTGATCTTGCTAACTGCATGCCTCCCCTCCTTCCGCGGCCTCACTGCACAAGACTTTCTTCTTTCTCTCACTCCTATTCTGTCCACCTCTCTAATGCAAGAGTTAACCAGTATTCTCAATCATTCATCCCTTTCTCTGGTAAACTCTGGAACTCCTTGCCTGCTTCTGTATTTCCACCTTCCTATGACTTGAATTCCTTCAAGAGGGAGGTTTCAAGACACTTATCCACCAATTTTTGACCACTGCTTTGACCCTTTTAAGGGACTGGCATTTCAGTAGGCATTTTTTTTATTAGATTTTTGTTGCCCTTGGCCAGTATCCCTCCTACATAAAAAAAAAAAAAAACCCTTCAGGAGGTAAACATTTTACACAAGGAAGCCACAGAATGCTTGACTTCTGATCTTTCTAAAATTTCTGATTGGGACAGAGCAAACCTGGTATTGTTTAATGCCTCAAAAACTCAATTCCTCCATCTATCAACTCGACACAACCTTCCAGACAACTATCCCCTCTTCTTCAATGACACTCAACTGTCCCCCTCTTCTACACTGAACATCCTCGGTCTGTCCTTTACTTATAATCTGAACTGGAAACTTCACATCTCATCTCTAGCTAAAACAGCTTCTATGAAGTTAGGTGTTCTGAGACATCTCCACCCGTTTTTCTCAGCCCCCCAGCTGCTAACTCTGTACAAGGGCCTTATCTGTCCATGTATGGAGTATGCTTCACATGTCTGGGGGGAGTTCCACTCATACTGCTCTTCTAGACAGGGTGGAATCAAAAGCTTTTCGTCTCATCGACTCTTCTCTAACTGACTGTCTTCAGCCTCTCTCTCACCGCCGCAATGTTGCGTCTCTAGCTGTCTTCTACCGCTATTTTCGTGCTAACTGCTCTTCTGATCTTGCTAACTGCATGCCTCCCCTCCTCCTGTGACCTCGCTGCACAAGACTTTCTTGTTTCTCTCACCCCTATTCTGTCCACCTCTCTAACGCAAGAGTTAACCAGTATTCTCAATCATTCATGCCTTTCTCTGGTAAACTCTGGAACTCCCTGCCTGCTTTGGTATTTCCACCTTCCTATGACTTGAATTCCTTCAAGAGGGAGGTTTCAAGACACTTATCCTTCAGTTTTTGACTACTGCTTTGGACCCTTTTATGGGATTGGCATTTCAGTGGGCATTTTTTTTTTTATTGGATTTTTGTTGCCCTTGGCCATTGTCCTTCCTACATGAAAAAAAAAAAAGGAAAGGTAGATGTTGACAAAGTTGAAAGAGTTTGACTAGGCAAGATGCAACCACGGAGGCACAGTTTCGGAGAACAATAGGAGGGGCCCCATCAGGCCCATAAGCCTTCTGAGGGTTTAGGCCAGCAAGGCCATGGAAAACATCATTGCGAAGAATTTTAATAGGTAGCATGAAGTAGTCAGAGGGTGGAGGAGAGGGGGGAAACAAACTTTGAATCATGCATGGTAGAGTTTTCAGCAGAGGTTTGAGCAGAGTTCATCTTTAGAGATAGAGGTGATAGCAGTGGTGCCATCTGGTTGAAATAAAGGAGGAAAAGAAGAAGAAGCAAAGTTATTGGAGATATTTTTGGCTAGATGCCAGAAGTCATGAGGGGAGTTAGATCTTGAAAGATTATAACTATATATATATATATATATATATATATATATATATATATATATATATATATATATATATATATATATATATATATATATATATATATATATATATATATATATACAGGATGTCCATAAAGTCTGTGTGCACTTTTAAAATTTTATAACTTTACTAGTATTTGTGATAAGAATCTGTGAAAAGTATTAGAAAGAAGAAAATCTATCTAATTTTTTATTGTTTTATTGTATTTTTTTAGGTTTCCACGAGTCCACCATCATTAATACAAAGGGTAACACAGTTTTGCAGATCTTTAAAAACATTTGCCAATTGATTTACAGTAATGCCTGAAAGCACATTACTTGTTTTAGCTTTCTAGTCATCTAGTGAACGAGGTTTGGTTGCATACACAATTGTTTTCACATGTCCCCATAAAACAAATCAAGTTGAGTCAAGTCTGGTGAACGTGGAGGCATAGCCTACCAAGGACAAAGTGCTATAGCATGTGATGTCCATAAAGCCACTGTGTGCTTAAAAAAATCATAACTTTGTATGTATTTGTGCTAGAAAGAATCTTTAAAAAGTATTAGAAAGCTTAGTGTACCTAGTCTTAAGTAATGTTATTTAGTATTCATCACAATTTTTAACAGTTTTTCGAAACTTTAAAAATTCTTCTTTTCAAAATTACTTATGACATATGGCTTCAACGGAAGAAAAAGTAAACTGTGTCCTTTGATTGGCTGAACTGAAATCTACTATTGCTGTACAAAGAAACTTTAGAACTGAATACAGTAAAGAACCACCTCATAGGAACTCTATTGCCAAATGGATGAAAAAATTCGAAGAGACAGGCTCTGTCCATGATAGTCTACATTCCGGTAGGCCACGTGTCAGCGAAGAAAGTGTAGCATCCATAAAAGAATCCTTTACGGCAAGTCCAAGAAAGTTCTAAACCAAAAATTTTCTAACAGATGGATTGGGCCATTTTCTTGGAATCCACGTTTGCCAGACTTGACTCCATTAGATTTGTTTTTATGTGGACATGTGAAAACAATTGTGTATGCAACCAAACCTTGTTCGTTAGACGATTTTTTTTTTTGTTTTTATGTAGGAAGGACACTGGCCAAGGGCAACAAAAATCAAATGAAAAAATATGCCCACTGAAATGCCAGTCCCATAAAAGGGTCAAAGCAGTGGTCAAAAATTGATGAATAAGTGTCTTGAAACCTACCTCTTGAAGGAATTCAAGTCATAGGAAGGTGGAAATACAGAAGCAGGCAGGGAGTTCCAGAGTTTACCAGAGAAAGGGATGAATGATTGAGAATACTGGTTAACTCTTGCGTTAGAGAGGTGGACAGAATAGGGGTGAGAGAAAGAAGAGTCTTGTGCAGCGAGGCTGTGAAAGGAGGGGAGGCATGCAGTTAGCAAGATCAGAAGAGCAGATAGCATGAAAATAGCAGTAGAAGACAGCTAGATATGCAACACTGCGAGAGGCTGAAGACAGTCAGTTAGAGGAGAGGGGTTGATGAGACGAAAAGCTTTTGATTCCACCCTGTCTAGAAGAGCAGTATGAGTGGAACCGCCTCAGACATGTGAAGCATACTCCATACATGGATGGATAAGGCCCTTGTACAGAGTTAGCAGCTGGGGGGGTGAGAAAAACTGACGGAGACGTCTCAGAACACCTAACTTCATAGAAGCTGTTTTAGCTAGAGATGAGATGTGAAGTTTCCAGTTCAGATTATAAGTAAAGGACAGACCGAGGATGTTCACTGTAGAAGAAGGGGACAGTTGAGTGTCATTGAAGAAGAGGGGATAGTTGTCTGGAAGGTTGTGTCAAGTTGATAGATGGAGGAATTGATTTTTTGGAGGCATTGAACAATACCAAGTTTGCTCTGCCCCAATCAGAAATTTTAGAAAGATCAGAAGTCAACCGTTCTGTGGCTTCCCTGCGTGATATGTTTACCTCTTGAAGGGTTGGACGTCTATGAAAAGACGTGGAAAAGTGCAGGGTGGTATCATCAGTGTAGGAGTGGATAGGACAGTGGGTGACAGGACAGAACCCTGAGGAACACCACTGTTAATAGACTTAGGAGAAGAACAATGACCGTCTACCACAGCAGCAATAGAACGGTCAGAAAGGAAACTTGAGATGAAGTTACAGAGAGAAGAATAAAAACCGTAGGAGGGTAGTTTGGAAATCAAAGGTTTGTGCCAGACTCTATCAAAGGCTTTTTAAATGTCCAAGGCAACAACAAAAGTTTCACCAAAATCTCTAAAAGAGGATGACCAAGACTCAGTAAGGAAAGCCAGAAGATCACCAGTAGAGCGGCCTTGACGGAACCCATACTGGCGATCAGATAGAAGGTTGTGAAGTGATAGATGTTTAAGAATCTTCCTGTTGAGGATAGATTCAAAAACTTTAGATAGGCAGGAAATTAAAGCAATAGGACGGTAGTTTGAGGGATTAGAACGGTCACCCTTTTAAGGAACAGGTTGAATGTAGGCAAACTTCCAGCAAGAAGGAAAGGTAGATGTTGACAGAGAGCTGAAAGAGTTTGACTAGGCAAGGTGCAAGCACAGAGGCACAGTTTCGGAGAACAATAGGAGGGACCCCATCAGGTCCATAAGCCTTCCGAGGGTTTAGGCCAGCGAGGGCATGGAAAACATCATTGCGAATAATTTTAATACGTGGCATGAAGTAGTCAGAGGGTGGAGGAGAGGGAGGAACAAGCCCAGAATCGTCCAAGATAGAGTTTTTAGCAAAGGTTTGAGCGAAGAGTTCAGCTTTAGAAATAGATGTGATAGCAGTGGTGCCATCTGATTGAAATAGTGGAGGGAAAGAAGGAGAAGCAAAGTCATTGGAGATATTTTTGGCTAGATGCCAGAAATCACGAGGGGAGTTAGATCTTGAAAGGTTTTGACATTTTCTGTTAATGAAGGAGTTTTTGGCTAGTTGGAGAACAGACTTGGCATGGTTCTGGGCAGAAATATAAAGTGCATGAGATTCTGGTGATGGAAGGCTTAAGTACCTTTTGTGGGCCACCTCTCTATCATATATAGCATGAGAACAAGCTGTGTTAAACCAAGGTTTAGAAGGTTTAGATCGAGAAAAAGAGTGAGGAATGTACGCCTCCATGCCAGACACTATCACCTCTGTTATGCGCTCAGCACACAAAGATGGGTGTCTGACACGGAAGCAGTAGTCATTCCAAGGAAAATCAGCAAAATACCTCCTCAGGTCCCCCCAACTAGCAGAGGCAAAACGCCAGAGGCACCTTCGCTTAGGGGGATCCTGAGGAGGGATTGGAGCGATAGGAAAAGATAAAGATATGAGATTGTGATCAGAGGAGCCCAACGGAGAAGAAGGGGTTACAGCATAAGTAGAAGGATTAGAGGTCAGGAAAGGGTCAAGAATGTTGGGCGTATCTCCAAGACAGTCAGGAATACGAGTAGAGTGTTGTACCAATTGCTGTAGGTCATGGAGGATAGCAAAGTTGTAGGCTAGTTTACCAGGATGGTCAGTGAAGGGAGAGGAAAGCCAAAGCTGGTGGTGAACATTGAAGTCTCCAAGAATGGAGATCTCTGCAAAAGGGAAGAGGGTCAGAATGTGCTCCACTTTGGAAGTTAAGTAGTCAAAGAATTTTTTAGAGGAGTTAGGTGAGAGGTATACAGCACAGATAAATTTAGTATGAGAGTGACTCTGTAGTCGTAGCCAGATGGTGGAAAACTCGGTAGATTCAAGAGCGTGGGCACAAGAGCAGGTTAAGTCATTGCGCACATAAATGCAGCATCCAGCTTTGGATCGAAAATGAGGATAGAGAAAGTAGGAGGGAACAGAAAAGGGGCTACTGTCAGTTGCCTCAGACACCTGAGTTTCAGTAAGGAAAAGATGAGGTTTAGAAGAGGAGTGGTGGTGTTCTACAGATTGAAAATTAGATGTTAGACCGCGAATGTTGCAGAAGTTAATGAAGAAAAAGTTGAGGGGGGTGTTAAAACACTTAGGGTCGTTGACAGAAAGGCAGTCCGACCTGGGGACATTTATGGTCCCCTCCCCAGATGGGGACTCCGAGGCTGGTGTAGGAGTCGCCATGATGATTTTAAACTTTTTGAGTGAAGGGTGTGTGTGTTATTAGGTGCTTGTAGTTTTGTGTGGAGGAAGAGAGTTGTCTTTAGAGGGCAGGCTGTGACTGCCCCCTTGTGTTGTGAGATACAAAGGGAAACGTTCAGTGAGGTCACAGCTGGGTTTAATGATAAGTTCACAGCACCCCATGAACAGTGCTTTAGACCTCACTGGGAGTAATTATCATTTTGGCAGGTGTCTACTTGCATTTCCCAAGATCATCTGACTTGAATTTTTTCATGAGAAGAGTAAACGGACATTTTAGGAACTGAATCAGCCAACATTTTGGAAAACTTACTGCTTTGTTTTTTGAGGAAATGTCATCCCTACTACCACTTTTGTGTCATTTTCTTGTTTTTTTACATGTAGAAAAAAAAGCTTCCTAATCGATGATGTTCACATCTCTGTGTTACATGACGCATTATTCTCATCATCCTTTGGACATTCTCCTTTCACATATTTCATATTTTTCATGCATTTCTTGTTTGTTCTAGTACATTTTTTTTTCCTGTATTTTATTGTATTAATCTCTCTCTGCTTCCTTGACCTCTTCTCTCTACCATGCATCCCCTTTCTGTGGTCCCAATTTCATCATCTTTACTTTTTTTTTTTTTATCCAGCAGTTCCTTTTTGAAGGTCACTTAAAATTCTTCAACATTTGCATCTCTATTTACATTTTTCCATTTTTAGCTGAGTGTTGCAATCATTATTTAGTTATATTCCATACTTATTTATCTCATTACTTTGCAGTCATTTCCAATCTTTATTGTATTTGAGGATCTGGATGAGTTATCTTCCATGATGGTACTGGATTAGTTCAGTATTTTCTTTATGTGCAGGTCCAACATCAACATCAATGACATCCTTGGTGACTATTCCCTTACTCTCATTGATGCTCTGGACACCTTAGCCATCCTTGGTGATGTGGGAGAGTTTCGACGTGCTGTGCAACTTGTCATAGAAAATGTCAACTTTGACAAAAACTCAACAGTGCAGGTGTTTGAAGCTAATATTAGGTACTTTTACCTCAATTTTCAAGTCACCATTAATGTCCAACACCTTGTTATAGATATGTATCATAATGTATGTAATTTTCTAAATGAGAAAATTAAAGAAATGAAAAAAAATAGAAATAAATAAACTGGTTACAGTAAATGATGGAAATCTTATCACTTACAGACTATTGGGTGCTTTATTGTCTGCTCACTTACTCATAGAGGACAAGAGTCAGCCATTTGGGAACCTAGAACCAGAGTGGTACAATGGAGAACTTTTGGAAATGGCATCTGATTTGGCCTCTCGCTTCATGCCAGCCTTTGAGAGCTCCAAGACTGGCCTCCCACACCCAAGGGTAGGAATGATGGCATATATAGGAAGCCAACTCATCACCATGTCACATACCTTTTGTCATCACTGTTTTGAAAGCCACTTTGGCTGTCATGAATCAGCCTTTGTCATACCACACAATCAAACATAACTTGTCTTTGTTATTTTACTTTTCAGGTTCTTCTTCTGTACCTCTCATGTCTTTATTGGTGTACCTGTCAGCAATCTGCCCTCCTTTACAAAATTAATATATTTTATGCAACTGTTTTCATCATCTCCCCACATGGCCAAATCATTACAATCTACCTTTTCTAATTACTACATTATTAATGTTGTGTGGTGTTTTACTTGCTTATTCTGTACACATGGCCATCCATTTTTTTTCTGCTGAGTATCTGCACTTATTTTCACTGCAGGCAGTGATCAAACAGATAGGTGGCCAAAGTTGCTGTTGTTGGTCCTATTGAAGTCTGCCTCATTCATTACATAAATATATTCTCAGTTTGATCTAAGAAATACTGTAGGAGATAGACTTCAAAATTACAGATGAAAGTGTAGGGGGAAGGAGTCAGACAGGTACATGTGGAAGGGGTAAGATGGGTCTTTAGATCTTTTACCAAAGTACCAAGTCAGGAGGTTCATAATTCAAGATTTTAGAAGGTAATGAAAACTTCCATAAGAAAAACTATCTATGATGAATTTATTGACCTTTGTGTACATTCAAAACATTCTGTTGATGTGGACAAATGTGGCTCGTAGCTGTAGTCTTTAAGTGGCAGTGGTGGGTATTTCAGGTAAATTTGCGCAGTGGGGTGCCAGAGGGGAGTCGCACAGACACTTGCACAGCTGGAGCTGGCTCCCTGCTGGTTGAGTTTGGGGTTCTGAGTCGCTTGATTGGAGACCCTGTATACGAGATGTCAGCCAGAAGAGCCAACAGAGTACTGTGGAGACTCAGGAATGAAAATACAGGTTTATTAGGTGGGTATTATGATAATGGTCTCCTTACTTGAAAATACCTTCATATCAGTTCTTCATACATCTTTTAATGTTTTGTAATGCCAGTAGTAAATTATTATCTGTTTTAGAAGACCAGTGGGTTTGTTATTAATATCATGTATTCTGCATTGGCATTGGTTATTGCACTTCTTTTTTTTTGGAAGACTTGAGCAGCTTTCTTTATATTAGACCCTTTACTGTAAAGTTAATAATTATTTGTTTGTTTATTTTTTATTTATTTACTTATTTTATTTACAGTAAAATCCCTCTCATCCGGCATTCGAGTATCCGGCAGCTTCAAGTATCCGGCACATTTTTCCCCGAGCCTTAAAATCAATAAAAAATCAGTGTGTACTCATAAAATCAATTAAAATTCCCGCGCGAGGCATACTTTGTCCCCTCGCCACCAGAGCGCACTGCTTCACACCACCCACAGTCCACTGCACTGTGTTTACTCAGTGACTCAGTCCCGCGTGTGCACTGTTTATCGCCTGACACCTTCATCATGCCTAAAGTTGTAGAAAAGAGGAAGCGTGTTGTGCTTACACTTAAGCAGCTGATCAGATCAGCTGATCTTTGTTATGGTAAGATGTGTGAGTGTAGGGTGGTGATTGTGGACATAACTTCACTTCTATTCAAGTATCCGGCATGTCGGCGGTCCCGTTGATGCCTGATAAGAGGGATTTTACTGTATTCATTTTTTGTGAGCATTCAGACAGAAGAATTTTTTCTCTTTCCATATGTAATTTGTTTTAACATAAAAGCCAGCACTGATATCAACTGTGCACAACAAACACAACCAACATTGCTTCTTTATGTGTCAACAATTTTCTTCATATTAAATATGCAAAGGTAATTGCAACTTTACAAAAAAAAATATATATATTTTCACTAATTTTTGTATGCTGAATTCTGCTTTGTGTTTTTTTTGTATGAACATTTGTCCAAGTTATATCAATAGGTCCAGTAGCTGTTCATTCAGCAGCATCTGACAATTCTCTTATCTACCTATAAATATACCTGTCCTGTGTCTGTTTGCTAAGTGCATAGGGATA
This sequence comes from Scylla paramamosain, assembly GCF_035594125.1. Taxonomy (NCBI): domain Eukaryota; kingdom Metazoa; phylum Arthropoda; class Malacostraca; order Decapoda; family Portunidae; genus Scylla; species Scylla paramamosain. Next base: position 19,093,911 of record NC_087151.1, read on the forward strand.
CATTTTGAAAAAAAACATTGGAGTTTGAATCCAGGAAATAAAATGCATAGATGCAAGTGATCATGGTACTTTTGACAGTTGATTTACCTCATCATGATTGGACAGTGTAAGTTAGCATTTATGTATGAAATTTTACCCAGTATATTAAATTGACATTAAATTCATACCCTTCATGGAAAGTTGTGCTCTGTGCTGTTTTAGAGTGCTATGTTTTAGAACCAGTAACATTGGCAATATAGAATGTGTATAAGTGGATGAATTAATCTTCAGGCTATTTATATAACATCTTTAAACACTAAGATTCTAAGCTTTAAGTGATGTGTGAGGTGTAAAGCAATCAAAATTAATGATACCTATTTAAACTTGTGTGTGCTTTAATGTGAAGGAAAAGACTTTTTGACTGACCTGATGTTATGCTGTTCTTGTCAGTATTTTCCGTCACTTAGCATATTTGGATAATTTCAACATTTCATAATTTTGATAATATTTCTCCATCGAATTGCATCTTTAACTGCTTAAGTCAATGTTTCAGAAATGTGTTACATTACATGTGTGAAACTGCCATTATGTTATTCTATCAGTTAATAATGATTATTATTATAGTCCATTGAATAATGATTAGTGCTTTAGTCATATTCATTATTAAATCTATTTTTATTGACAACAGGGAATGTGGTGGATGTGGACACAGGTAAATGGGTTGGGGAGCTGAGTGGTGTTGGAGCCGGTCTGGACAGCTTCTATGAATACCTCCTGAAGGCCTATATATTGTTTGGTCATCCAGAGGACTACTATATGTTTAATGAAACTTACAGCCTCATCAAACATTATATGAGAAGGGGGTAAGTTCTTGATGATTATCTTAGAGTTCAGAAAGGAGTCAGTGTAGCACACTATTTTGAATCAGCTTTTGTGATGATGTTAAATTGCAGTACAGTGGAGCACTGTGACAGGCTATCTTAAGAGACTGTAAAAGAAAGTTTGCTAGTTTGTGAAATCAGTAATTATTAAACACAGTGAATACTTTTTAAAGTGCTGATCTTTCAAGCACTACACTTATACCACCATCACCACCACATCCCTCTGTGCCAGCTACAGAAGCCATAAGTGTTAGAAACACTAAAGAAGCCAGGGAAAAATGTCACAATAACAGTTTGACAGTTTCTTTTAAGTACTACGCTGGGCAAGACCTAGGAAATTTTAAGGAATATATTGCTATTATTATTATTATTATTATTATTATTATTATTATTATTATTATTATTATTATTATTATCATTATCATTATTATTGTTATTATTATCATTATTATTATCATTATTATCATTATTATTATTTATGCATTTATTATTATCTTTTATTTATTGTTTTATTTATTTATATAATTATTTACTTTTTTTTTTTTTTGCCAGGACAGGAATGTCACATATGTGGCAATGGGCTAGTGGCCGCATGCTGAATGAACACTAAGAAACATAAGGTGTAATTTCTAAACTGCCTGATAGGTGAACATTGAGAAAATAAGGTGTCATTCTCCCGTCATTAGGCAGTAAATTGATAGTTTTGAGACTTTTTTTTCATTAGTTGACTTTTTTTTCTCTAGTTGTGAAGCTGAAGACTGTCTATCATATTTTATCATATCACTAGACTTGAAATTGCTTGTAGAGAAAATGCTAGTCATGGAGCACCACTATAAAAGTTTGATTTGACAACTAGATTTACTGGACTGCTTGGTCTAATGGAATAAGAAATTCTGATATGGTAATGATCAATCTATTCACACTTTTCTGATATATTTCCAAGTATTTTGTACTCTCCTGTGCTGTTCCTATTGAAGTCTTGCTTTTGGCAGCTATTGGGAGCATTCACATTAGGGCTGTAGATGTTACTGCCAGAATTTTTAATTTCTGATGTGTTGTTGTGGACTTTGGAGAAAGCTCATATTAGACTGTATTTTCACAAAAATATTTTGTATATATTTTTATAATCAACTATCTGTGCCTCATAATGCAGGGTTCTTCAAAGTACGGGTCGCGACCCAGTACTGGGTCGCAAACTCATATTCAGTGGGTCGCCACATGATAATAATAATAATAATAATAATAAAAATAATAATAATCCAATTTTTTCATTAATGAGAGAGAGAGAGAGAGAGAGAGAGAGAGAGAGAGAGAGAGAGAGAGAGAGAGAGATTGTGGTGAGGGAAGGGACACGCGCCTTTGATTCCTGTCACTCGTCAGAGTCTCGAAATTTTCATCAGTTACGTTTGTACCGCGGGAGCGTGAAGATAGACACAGAGAACTCCTCAGTGACACATACAGTTATACCAAACGCTTAAACAAAATGGATCGTTTTGTTATAAAACGCGTCTCTGTTCAGTCGTCCAGTACGTGTGCACCTGATAAAAACACACAGGCCAACGAGCCTGGCTCGATCATAAGAGAGGCTGCATCTACATCAGCTTCTGAGCCGCCTCCCAAGAAGAAAGTCAAGTCATGGACAAGGCAGTACAGTGACGAGTTTCTGAAGTATGGCTTCGTCAAGTGTGAACAGGAAAAGGGAGAACCAAGGCCTCAGTGTGTGATTTGCAGTGAAGTTCTCGCAAATGAGAGTTTGAAGCCATCAAAATTAAAGAGACATCTCGAAACCAAGCATCCTAGTCTGGCTACAAAACCAGTTGACTATTTCCAGAGAAGAAAGGAACAAATGAAGATGTCAGTGAAAGTTCTAAATACAGCAACCACTCTTAATGACAAAGCACAATTAGCATCATATTTAGTTTCATATCGCATTGCAAAAGAGAAAGTACCATACACATGTGGTGAGAAACTTATTCTCCCATCTTGCGTGGATATAGTGAGCACGATGCTCGATGGAAAGTCGGCAGACAAGATCAAATGTGTCCCAATCAGTGATACAACAGTGTCACGGCGGATAAGTGATATCGCAGAAAATTTGGAACTTCAGCTGGTGTCACACCTACAGACTGCTGGAGAATTTGCTATTCAGCTGGACGAAAGTACTGATATATCTAACTGTGCAGTGCTCCTGGTGTACGTCAGATACGTACATGAAGATGACTTTTTGGAAGATATGCTTTGCTGCTTAACCTTACCTACTCATTCATCAGGATCTGAGATATACAGAGTGCTGAATGACTGCATAGTTGGAAAATACAAGCTGAACTGGGCCAATTGCAAAGGAATTACAACCGATGGAGCAGCAAATATGACTTGGAAAAAGAGCGGTGTTGTGACAAAAATATCAGAAGCCGCCGGTAATGATGTAACTTGGAGACATTGTTTCATCCACCGTGAAGCGCTGGCTGCCAAAGGTATCCCAGACAATCTCAGAGGTGTTTTGAATGACGTTGTGAAAGTTATCAACACAATCAAAGGAAGTGCACTTAACAGTCGGTTGTTTGAACTCTTGTGCCTGGAGATGGGAGCTGATCATTCACACCTTTTGTACCATACGGAAGTTCGATGGCTCTCCCGCGGGAGAATTCTAACAAGGGTTTATGAGCTAAGAATGGAAATTCATATTTTTCTTCTCGAGAAAAAATCCAGTATGGCAAGCTTGTTTTGCAATGATGAGTGGATTCTAAAACTTTCATATTTATCAGACATTTTCTCAAAGCTAAATGAGCTTAATCTAAAACTGCAAGGGAAAGAAACTGATGTATTCCGACACTGTGAGGAAGTAGAAGCATTTAAGAAGTCAATAATGCTGTGGCAAGCAAGGCTTGCAGTTGATCAACCTCTTTACTATATGTTCCCAACACTTTTGCAGCATATTGAAGAACATAATAACACCAGTGAAGAAACCATGAAGAAATTGAAATGTGATATACAGCTGCACCCCCATTCTTTGTCAAGCAGTTTTGAACAGTATTTTCCTGAAGAAAACCTTAAGAATATAAGAGACAACCATTGGGTGAAGGACCCTTTTGCATTTGAAAAACCAGAAGCTGTTATAGGGCTAAACCTTACACCTGATAAAGAAAATGAACTTCTTCATCTGACAAGTGATACATCATTAAGAATCAGGATGCGGTCACCACCTCTGTCATCATTCTGGATAAGTGTTTCCAAGGAATTTCCACATCTAAGTAAGAAAAGTATTTTACTTTTGATCCCCTTTACAACTACATACTTGTGTGAAGCTGGGTTCTCAACCTTGACAAAACTAAAAAGCAAAGAAAGAAATCGACTCAATCCTACAGCTGACATGCGTGTGGCGTTATCCTCCTGCAAGCCAGACTGGAATAAGATAACGAAAGACAAGCAGGCACACCAGTCACACTGAACACGTAAGTGCAGACTATTTTTCCTTGCTTTCTTGCAGCAGTGTACTCAACTTTACTTCGATTTCGTATTTTTTATAACTTTTTAGGTAAACTTGACATGTTTTCAATACAGCCAGTTTTATATAGATGTGTGTGTGTGTGTGTGTGTGTGTGTGTGTGTGTGTGTGTGTGTGTGTGTGTGTGTGTGTGTGTGTGTGTGTGTGTGTGTGTGTGTAATATAACTGATATCAAGTTTATGAAGAGAAAGGTACAATAGAATGGACATACTGGGTCGTGAAGGTAACACAGAAAATCAAACTGGGTCGTGATGAAAAAAGTTTGAAGAACCCTGTCATAATGCATTAACAACATAGCTGTGAGGTTGATTTGTGGGATCTGTATTGTTGGCTGTATATGATGAGCGATGAATATTTATTGGTTTTATACATATCTATGAATATTTCTTTCTTCTGTTTAAATATCCTGAGTGGTTGCCAGCAAAGCTACTAAGAAAACAAAGAAGAAAATAAGAAACAGCTGATTGCTGTCAGCTGACAGGTATGACAGTCTATACAAAACCAAAACAAAATCACATTCTTAGTTTTTTGGTAATTTTTTTGCAGATGCAAACTTAAACCTTCCTCTGATATTACTAACACCCTTTATTCTTGTTCTAATTTCTCCAGAGTCTAATTTGCAGTCAACTACAGCATGTACTTGTATGGAAATTCATAGCAAAATATGTCTGACAAACTTGTATGCTTGGCAGTGGGGAGTTGTAGAGTTCAGACCAGGACCCAGACTGCATCCCATATTATTTTACACCAGATGAACTGGCTAATTTTACCTGACACATACATCTATAGCTATATGAAGGTTTAAGTTCACATAGCGAAGAATACTAATATTCATACTAAGTCATACTGATTAGTTTTTATCCTATACCTAACGAATTCAAGTACCATACATTTCAGCGGATAAGGCCCGCTTCACACCAGCCCGTCACCTTCATTACCGTCACCGTCTGAAATGTCACAAATGGTGAGCTAGATGGGAACTGGGACCCTCAGCGGTAACAGCCATCTCACCGTCCGAGATGAAATAAATTCATCTTTTGACCGTAGGATGGCAGCAGTGTTACCCTTAACATCATGAAAATATGAAATATTAATATTTGTACACAGAGAAAGAAATAAGATCATATTATTATAATAAATGTTTAAATATATTTTCCCAAAGTGTGAGGTGAAGACTGTTGTTTAATGAATCCAGAAACATGGCAACACCACTCACTATACAACCTCAGTGCAGCTGATCCTGTGGTAAACACACAGCATTTGAGCACGTGCAATGAGAACCAATTAGTTGCACTAGCTCCTGAAAAGTGGCAGAGGTCATGTGGTAGGCTCCATGGTGGCTGTCTTTATTAGTCCTCATCTCTGTCTCCATAAGGATCTTGTGGTCTCCTTGTAGCAGTCTCTCCAGCAGTAGTTGTTGTGCCCATACCTTCTGTCTCCTCCTTCATTTTGCTGGCCTAACTGGGTGGTCCTCTGGCTCCAAATTGTCCAACAATAAGAGAGCAGCAATGATGAGGAGATCCCTGTGGTCCATCTTATTTTGGTGCGTATGCAGGACTGATGATTGATGGGCTGATGTCACACTGTTGCCCTGTGATGGAGCTCGTCTCCTCCATAGTGGATGGCTGTCATGCTTGTGATGTCACGGATGGGGATGGGGTGACGGTGATGGGCTGGTGTGAACTGGGCCTAAGGTGCAGTTCTCATTAGCTCGTCACCATCACTGCCGTCACCATCCGTGGCTTCACAAACTTGATGGCCGTCTGCTTTGGAGGGGATGAGCTCCATCACAGGGTGACAGTGTAATGTCAGCCCATCAATCACCAGACCTGCACATGCATCAAAACAAGATGGACCACAAGAATCTCATCATTGCTGCTCTCTTATTGTTGGACAATTCAGAACCAGAAGACCGCCTAGCTAAGCCAGCAAGACGAAAGGGACAGACAGACAGTATAGGCACTGCAACTACTGCTGGTGAGGGGCCTCTTCAAGGAGAGCACAAGATCCTTATGGAGGCAGAGATGAGGGCTGAAAGAAACAGCTTCTATGGAGCCTAGCACATACTAGTTGGTCTTCACTGCATGTGCTCGAATGGTGTGTTTACCACAGGATCAGGTGCGCTGAGGGTGTATGGTGAGTGGTGTTGCCACTTTTCCAGATTCACTGAACAATAGTCTTCACCTCACTCTTTAGGAAAGTATATTTAAACATTTATTATAATAATATGATATTACTTCTTTCTCCATGTACAAATACTAATATTTCATATTTTCATGATAAGGATATCCAGCACCACTGATAACGGGCAACACCACTGCTGTCCCTCCGTCAAAAGATGAATTTATTTCATCTCTGATGGCAAGTTGACTGTCAGCACTGAGAATCCTGGTTCCCACTTAGATCACTGTTTGTGATGTCATGGATGGTGACAGTGCTGATAGTGACATGCTGGTGTGAACTGGGCCTAAGATGCCTTTCTGATAAGATGACCCACAAAATTTCAGTCTGAATTTAGTGGCTTTAGCTGATATTAGTGGTATAAGATAATACCAAACCTACCAAACCATCTGTGGTGAAATTTAGGTCAGTGAGCACCAGACAAATGAGATGGTGATATACCAGTACAATGAATAAAATACCTTGAATGTACTACCAGTAATAAGGTACCATCATCTTCAAGTGTAAATCTAAACCCAAAATGAAATTCCTATCAGGTTTTTTGTCCATTTTCATGAAAAGGATGGATGGATGAATATGGTGTAAAATTATGCATGGTATGATCTGTTTTCCCAAACATAAATAAACCCTGGCCTTGCACTGCCTGCGTGTTTTGGGTTGTTGGCTGTAATCTTCTTCTATACATTATGTTTCTTTTCATTAGATACACTGACATTCTTGAAGTTTATTTTCACAGTATAAGTACTTCGTCCCTATAGAACAGAGGTTCTCAATCTTTTGCAAGCTGGGCTCCCTCCAATGCTGTTTCAGTGCAGTTGGGGCCCCTCTCCTCCTTGTGCCACTCACTTGGTCCCCTTTCCAGCTATGCCACCATAGATAGAATCAGATAGATAGAATCAGGTAGATAGATAGATAGATAAATAGAGGAAGAGCATTACAGCTGCATCTCCTTTGTACTAATAGCCAGTGAGTGATTTTCTGGGATTTTTTTCCCTCCCGTCCTGTACTCGCATCCCCCCAGGAGAGTGTCTGTGCTCCCACCAGTTGAGAACCACTGCTATACAATTGCAAAGTGGAGAGATTTATGTTTTCCCAGTTTGCTCTCCTTTGCCACTTATCTTGGGGTTCCATGCCTTGAAGACCTTTGTATAGCTCTTTCAGTTTTGGGAAAAACTGGGGAATATTTTCACAGTCTCTTGCTTTGTCCATTCATATATACAGTAATGACAGTGGAGGGTTGTAGTTGTACTACATTAAATTTTGTTTACACACTTTTCAATGGGAATACGTTTCTCTGCATTTTCGCAAAATGGATTCCTATTTTACTGCGTTTAACTTTTTGTGTAAAATTTTAAGGTTATTGTTTTAGTATCTGATGTATAGAGTGACCCACTTTTTTGTGTCTTTTTAGAATTATTCAAGTGTCGTCTTATATACCAAAATAAATGCTAATGGTTATATTAGTTGATAAACAGCATTGTCTCTCTTATATCTAAATAATACTTAAGATATGCATTAGCATATCAGATAATATATATATATATATATATATATATATATATATATATATATATATATATATATATATATATATATATATATATACATACACACACACACATCTATATTAAGTAGAACCTTGGTTTTAGAACTTAATTCGTTCCTGAATACCATTCAAAAACCAAGTGTTAAAAACCAAAACTATTTTCCTCATAGGAATCAATGTAAAAACGGATTAATCCATTCCCAGACACCATTCTATCCTGTCTTAGCAGCTTATGACATACACTTCCACAGCCAAGATGGCTGCTTCACAATATCTCCAGCTCAGAAATTATTTATCCAGAAAGGATGTATTGAATGAACTTAGTGACACAACTCATCAGAAGAAACTGTTTAGATCTTGCAGGTATTCTCTTTTTCACCAGTCTAGTGAGGGAAGCTTTACAGAGGGACACAGAGAGGAGCAACACACTTACCACCAAAATGAAGGTGATCATAACACTTAGACATCTTGCTGCTAGGAAAAGCTGCAGTAATAATGGCATTGGGGGGTCATCAACAGATGGTTCGGGATAATTCCTTAGCGCTGGAAACTGTTTGCTTACATCGAGGCTTTTCAAGACCACATTTACTGTGTTTCAAAGATTGAATCACTTTATTACATTGTGTCTCTATTCCAAATATATAAGAACAAAGTAAATATTTATAAAAACTATAAATTAGTAATAAACGGCAGTTTTTGCTGTCTTTTAATACAGTGAAACCTCTATTTTTTTTAACTTAATTAATTCCAAAATGCTGTTCGAAACCCAAAATGTTCGGAAACTGAAACTATTTTTCCCATAGGAAGCAATGGAAAACTGATTAATCTATACCTAGACAGCAGATGATTTTTTTTCTACAAAAATAATTTAGGCATAAAATCATACATAAGAACCGGTGATATAAGCTGAGCAAATTAGGGACTATTTTTTTATACCAGTGCAAAAATTTAGTGATATGAGAACCATTTTGGGATGAGTTAAGTGATGAAAACCAGGTGGGACACTTCTGGCTCAGTCATCCCAAAAAACACAGTTCCCACCGTTTTCTCTCAAGCCTCAGAGAGCTGGGAGTGCTCAGCTGGGGATGACAGTGGCAATGCTGTGTGGCACCACACCCAAACACTAACACATCAGCTATGCAGTATAAATGATTGTTATGCTTATTTTATATAAGAATGAAAAATTAATTCATAATTACCTGTGCAGAGGAAGCTCTATGAGGCTTGAGAGAAAACAATGGGAACTGTGTTTGTTGGGATGACTGGGCCTTCATCACTTAACTCATCCTAAAATGGTTCTCATATCAAGTGAAGGGTGAGGAGGAGGTGGAAAGGATTTTAGTGTTAGGAAGTCACCTTCCATAATTATGTCAGATAACAACATTTCAGGACTTTTTCTCTTTCTTCCTTGACTTTCTGCTTGCTAGCAGATTCTAACTGAAGCTCACTAGGTATCTTTTTCACTAAAAACCCATCTAATGAAATTTGCTTTTGTGTATTTTTCAGTGTTACAGAAGTAAGACATAGCATTATCATTGAAAATGTTAATGGCATGGCTTGCTACTGCCTTATCATGGTGATATATTTCAAGAATTTTTTTCAGTTCACTCCATTTTGTACACATTTCATTAATAAGAACACTGGGCACATCCTCCCTTCTCTCCTCTTCCTCTAAAAATACCTCCTCAGATATCTTCTTCTGCTGCTCCTTTTGAAGGAGTTGGAGTTCATCAGTAGACAACTCGGTGTTGTGTCTCTCCACTAGCTCTTTGACATCAGCATCGTTGACTTCCAGACGCATACACTTACCCAGGGACATGATGTCATCGACAACTTCAGAAGGCTTTGTCTCCAGTTCTGCAAAGACTCTCTCTGCAACACAATCAAGTCAGAGATTCCTTCAGGCTGAGTTCAAGGTCCTGCAAGTCACTCGCTGCCAGGCCTTGTCAATAAGACCTAAGCAATGCAGGATATTGAAATAATTGTTTCAAAACTTGCAGAGAGATAACCCAGTGTCAGAGGTAACCTCAAAGCATCTTTGAAAAAGTGCTTTGGTGTATAACTTCTTGATGTTAGAAATGACCTGTTGGTCCTTCAACTGAATCAGTGGAGTTGTATTAGGAGCCAGAAACTTCACGGTGATGAAGTTGAATTCTTCTAGTAACTCAGCCTCCAGGCTTGGAGGGTAGGCAGGAGCACTGTCAAGCAAAAGGAGGCACTTGAATGGGAATTTATTTTCATTAAGGTAACATCTCACACCAGGAGCAAAAATGTCATGAATCCATACCAGAAAAAAACTGTCTGGTCACCCAGGCCTTACTGTTGGCCCTCCACATGATGGACAACCTGCTTTTACAACATTGTTTTTCTTAAACAAATGGGGGTTCTCCAAATGATACACTAGCATTGGTTTTACCTTAAAATCAGCACTAGCATTGCCACAAAGCAAAAGAGCCTATCCTTCATAGGCTTGTGCTCAGGCAAAGCCTTTTCCTCTTGGGTTATATATGTTCTGTTTGGCATCTTTTTTTCCAGAAGAGTCCAGTCTCATCACAATTGAACACTTGCTGAGGGATAAGACCCTCAGCAGTTAATATGCACCAAACTCTTTCACAAATTCTTCTGCATCTTTCTTGTTAGCGCTTAGAAGCCTCTCCATGGCAACCATGCTGTGTATGCTACTTTGCTTCTTAAACTTTTCAAACCACCCTCAACTAGCCTTAAACAAGTTAGTCTCAGAACTTGTACCTAGGGTTTTTCATAAGTTAATCCTGGTGCAAAAGCCTTGCTTTCTCACAAATTATAGCCTCTGAAATACTGTCACTGGCCGACTGCTTCTCATTGATCCAAATCAACAGCAACTTTCCCATTTCTAATATCTGTGATCTTTGCTTGGTGATCACAGTGATTCTGTTGGCAACATTTGCTTCTTTTATTGCTTTCTTTTTCTTAAGGATGGCACAGATTGATGACTTTGCTAAGTTGTATTCCAAAGTGAGAGCAAAAACACGGACACCATTTTCATGCTTACATAGAATCTCTTTCTTTGTCTCTATTGCTGTTCTGCTTGTTTTTCTTTCTGCTTTTCCACTTTTAGTAACTTTTTTGAGTCCCATGATTGCTTATTAGAAATAATGAACAAAAGAAATGTCATCAGAAATAGAACAGTATGACACAGATGTCCAATGAACAATGGATGAGGTGTGACTAAGCTTGTTAGAAAACTAAAACATTGTACGGCAACTGAAGCAATGATGAGTTCAAAATTTTGTTAGAAATTTTGTTAGAAAAGGGAGGCACTTGGTCACCAAGGTTCCACTGTATATATATATATATATATATATATATATATATATATATATATATATATATATATATATATATATATATATATATATATATATATATATATATATATATATATATATATATATATATATATATATATATATATATATATATATATATATATATATACACACACACACACACACACATACAGTACCGTCTCCAAGTTTGCGATATATTGGTTGATGTTGTGGATTGCAAATTTTGAAATTGCAAGCTTTGAACCATTGTTCTTATGGGGAAAGTTGAAAACCGTTGACGTCTTATCAGAAATGCCCAATTTTTCATAATTTTCATCATTTTGCTCTTATTTGTACACATATGAATGCAAGTATGTACTTTATGCATCCTAAAATAAAGTTAGATAATGAAACATATAGACAATTAATTACTGTATTTTTAAGAAAAGACAATTTTATTGAGCATTTATATGTACATATACGTACTACCTTCACCCGAACGATGGCTGGGCTCATGGTGATGGAGGTGGGAGGGTTATCTGAGGCTTGACTGGGCCTTTCGCTCACTCTCACTTTCACTAAATTCTTTGTCTGGAACTTTGGCAATGGTAGCAATGTAGTTGAGGAATCCCTCAAAGTTGTCCTCAAGTCATCACATTGTCATTGTCATCAACAGCCAGGGTAGCCAGGCCAGGGTTGGCAGGACAGTCGGCTGTTGTGATTAATGGCTGGGCCCTGTTGTTCACACCTTCCCTGTATTTTTCAGCATAAACACGAATCACCCTGTCCAACGAGATACAGATTTCTTCGGCATGCATATGATCTTGGTCGTTATTGCAAACAATGTCCTTAAATGTGTCAAGGCCAGAAAATTTTGTTAGAAATAGACCCCTCTTCGTCTTGCAATTCCCTCACTTCCTCTTCGGTTATATTTTGACACCCTGCCACTTCCTGTGCTGTGGCCACAACTGCCTGCAGAGACTCAGCAACCTGTTGTACCAGGCTGCTCACTTCCTTTGAGACCAGATGTGGGACAACAGAGTGCCAGCCATGGTGGATAGTGGCCACGTTTATTTACCCCCATGACTCCACAAGGAATTCCACAGCATTCCAATTCTAAAATTTCTGATTGGAGCAGAGCAAACTTGGTATTGTTCAATGCCTCAAAAACTCAATTCCTCCATCTATCAACTCGACACAACCTTCCAGACAACTATCCCCTCTTCTTCAATGACACTCAACTGTCCCCCTCTTCTACACTGAACATCCTTGGTCTGTCCTTTACTTATAATCTGAACTGGAAAATTCACATCTCATCTCTATCTAAAACAGCTTCTATGAAGTTAGGTGTTCTGAGACATCGCTGCCAGTTTTTCTCACCCACCCCCAGCTGCTAACTCTGTACAAGGGCCTTATCCATCCATGTATGGAGTATGCTTCACATGTCTGGGGGGGTTCCACTCATACTGCTCTTCTAGACAGGGTGGAATCAAAAGCTTTTCGTCTCATCAACTCCTCTCCTCTAACTGACTGTCTTCAGCCTCTCTCTCACCGCCGCAATATTGCATATCTAGCTGTCTTCTACTGCTATTTTCATGCTAACTGCTCTTCTGATCTTGCTAACTGCATGCCTCTCCTCCTTCTGTGGCCTTGCTGCACAAGACTTTCTTCTTTTTCTCATCCCTGTTCTGTCCACCTCTCTAATGCAAGAGTTAACCAGTATTCTCAATCATTCATCCCTTTCTCTGATAAACTCTGGAACTCCCTGCCTGCTTCTGTATTTCCACCTTCCTATGACTTGAATTCCTTCAAGAGGGAGGTTTCAAGACACTTATTCATCAATTTTTGACCACTGCTTTGACCCTTTTATGGGACTGGCATTTCAGTGGGCATATTTTTTTTATTGGATTTTTGTTGCCCTTGGCCAGTGTCCTTCCTACATAGAAAAAAAAAAATGGTGAACTGATGCCAGAATTGATGAACAGTCATTTCAGGGGCGACAGGGCTGGTAGCAGTGGGGTCAGGCAGCCCGTCAGGCTGGTCATCGGAGAGACGGTTGTCCACATCAAGAAGTACACATTTAATGCCTCTATTTCTTGAATTTCCTGATCTGTCCCAGTCTTGGCCCTGAGGTAACCAGACAGGCATGTGTAGTAGAAATTCTTGACACTGGTGATTATCTCCTGATCCAAAGGTTGGATCCAAAGGTGGAAAGAAAACAATCTTGATGTCAGGGTGGATGTTGCACAAGTAGGTAGGGTGACAGGATGCATTATCCATCAGTAGCAGCATTTTAAATAGGAGGCCTAGCTGGTGGTACTTTAGGTGACTGTCAGGCACGAAATGATCAAGGAGCCAATCTTTCATTATTGCTGATGTCATCCAACCATTACATGAGCTGTACCAATAAAAATCAAATGAGCTCATGCTACAGACATCATTAAAGGAATGAGGGTGCTTTGCAGTGTGCACTATCACTGGTTTCATTTTACATGAGCCACTCACATTCATTGTAAATATCACAGTAAAATGAGACATGTCAATTTTTTTCCCATGAGCTTGTTTTTGTTGTTTGGGTTTGTAGGTAGAGCTAGGCATTTTTTTCCAATTCAGGCCACTCTCATCTAGGTTAAATATTTGGTCCTTTGTGTAGCCACCTTCCTCGATGATTTTTTTCAAAGTGTTAGGAAAAGAATCTGCTGCCTCAGTGTCAACGCTGCCACTTTCGCCACTAAGTCTTGCATTCTTGAACCCTTTCCTCTTGAAGATCTTGTTCAGCCAGCCAGTGGAAGCTTTGAATGGTTTCTTGGGAGGGTCCAGTACCTTTTTCAGGCAGGCTGCATAAAAAATCTTGGCCTGCTTCATGATTTGTTTACCATCAATTGACACGTCCTTGTCTTTATGATTAACATAATGTGCCAAATATCTCTCCATGTGTATCATCACAGTGTTCGTGCTTTGACAAATGTTTGTCCACTGAAAGTTTTACCAACCTTTTCAATTTGTTCACAATTTTTTCCACACCATGTGCACAGTCAATTCACCCACATTAGACTCTCTTGAGATTTCACAATTACTGTATTTGATGGCTCATAAGACGTATAGCCTCATAAGACACACCCAGTTTTGGCAGACATTGAAATGAGAAAAAAAGATAACTGAGTGGATTTAAGCTCTGAATATGAAGTGAAGGATTTCACCTGACATTTGAAGACTCACATGCATTTAGATCATTATTAGATCCCAATATTTTGCATCTAAGAACTTTGATATTTGCTAGTAGCCTACGTACCAATCCTGTTGTGAGATGTAAATGTGCACCTGGCATACGGTGTTGGCAGTGACTGAGAGACTAAAGGGGTAATAAAGTTTGTTCATAAGAATGTTAAAAGATAGGTGCAATTTTAATTGTATGAAAGTGTCTTACCTTAAGGAGTAACGGCATCACACTGTAAAGAACGCAGTGAAGCTTTCCTGTGTCACTGGGTTCGGCGCATAACCAATTGTGTGTTTGTTTTGGTACATGCAGTGTGTGGTGCATGGCCATTTAGGTAAATTCTTCCTGACTGGTGTCATTCTTTGCTAATTACTGATAAGTATGACCTATTATATATTGTTACCTTGAAAGAAAGAGTTGTTTTGTGGTGTAGTACAAATCATCACTTTGTTTACATGTGCGAAGATGTCTGGAGTTTGATTTTTGAGCCTCTGTTGCCATAGATGTAACACCAACCACAGCCTCAATGCTGAACCTTGGCCTCATAGGACACAGGCTCATTTCCTCAGACTTTTTTTTTGGAGAAAAGATGTGTCTTATGAGCCATCAAATACGGTACGTTTGTCTTTCCTTTTCATCGCAGTGATCTTCATTTTCACATCTAGGCTCAACGTTTTATTCTTCTTGATGATGAGAATAGGCAGGGGAGCCATGGTGAGCCCCGAATTTGCTGAGTGTACAGGTGTATGGTGTATGTAGGTTTTTGCTGTCAAACAGAACCAAAACACATTCTCTCTCTCTCTCTCTCTCTCTCTCTCTCTCTCTCTCTCTCTCTCTCTCTCTCTCTCTCTCTCTCTCTCTCTCTCTCTCTCTCTCTCTCTCTCTCTCTCTCTCTCTTTTCTTTTTTTTTTTTTTAACATAGGTACATTATCACCCGAAGGCGCACTGCCATGTGCAACCTATTTTAGGGGTGTGATACAACACACAAATATAAATATAAAGATATATACATATACATTCTTTATGGCCTTATGCTAGTATTGTTAGCAGGGGGGTTGGGAACGAGCCCTCCAGTGGTGTGCTGCTAACTTTACGTCCTGGGTATCCATCCCCCTGAAATGAGGGACAGAGGAGGCGAAGACGTTCCACAGTCTGGAGACTTGCCCCCAAAAGGTGCGCTGGTGTTGGCTGGAGCGGGAACGCGGCACTTCCACTGAGTCACCACTGGATAACACCATTCTCGTGTCCCACGAGGTGACTCTGGCTGTAGTCCTGCCAGATGTGGCACACCCTGCACCTGTGCCTTGTGGAACACCACAAGGGCCGCCACGTCCCCGTGGTGTTCTAGTGTGTCGACGGGAGCCTCAGGATCGGCTGGGGCACCTGCTGCTTCCACTAGTCGCAGCACCTGTCGCTGGATGCCGTCGAGCTTGCTGATGTGTATGGCAGCACAGGACATCCAGGAGAGGGCAGCATACTCTAAATAAGGCTGTATCTGGGCCTTGTAGAGCAAGAGCCTCCCTCTCCTGTCGAGCAAGCTGGCCACCCTCCTCAAGGAGGAGACTCGGTGTGAGGCCTTAAGGGCAATGTGTTTGATGTGGCGGTCAAACCGCAGCCCTCAATCCACCTCCACCCCCAGAATCTTGACAGACTCCTGGAGTTCGAGAGGAAGGCCACCAAAGCGTAGCCCTCCCTCCACTGCTGGCTCGGCAGCGGGGGATCGAGAGACTATCATTGCCTTTCTCTCTCTCTCTCTCTCTCTCTCTCTCTCTCTCTCTCTCTCTCTCTCTCTCTCTCTCTCTCTCTCTCTCTCTCTCTCTCTCTCATTATTAGTCCATTTATGGTTTCATTCATGTTGTTTAATCAATTCTTTATTCCATATCATTATCACTATATGTGTTTGTTCATTTTCCTGCATTCCTTTCCTTCTTCCTTCATATTGATCCTGCTTTTCTTCATTCCTTCTTCTTTCCTTCTCAGCTTCATTCCCTAAGAGTCTGACAGTCCCATCTGTCTTTATTTTATAGTCACTTGCTCATTCATTATTTGAGAGAGAGGGAGAGAAAGAGAACAATGTCAGTGGGCAGCAATGTTGTGGTGGTGATGCTGCAGTGCGCCCTGACATCACAACCCCCTCCATCCCGTTAACAAGAGTGGAAACCACTACTTCCTCTGTTTCTCACTGCAGGTGTCACCCTCAAAGTTCGGGCCATATCGCAAATTCAGTTTTCAATAAAAATATAATTTTTGGGGTCTCTATCATAAACTCAGTGAATCACAAACTTGAAACTCACAATCCTGGAGACAGTACTGTATATATATATATATATATATATATATATATATATATATATATATATATATATATATATATATATATATATATATATATATATATATATATATATATAGTTATACATCCAGTGTTTCCGCGTGTATTTGGGGTTTGGTACTTGCAGTTTTGCATATTCACATTTTCGTTCCTAACCTAACCTACCTAACTAATGGGGAGTTTTCAGGGTTGTCAGAAGTCACCAATGGCTCAGTCTTTTGGACCAAAGAAGCTGGACTATTCTTTCAGTTATTGCAAATTACAGTAAACCTTTGATATAACAAACAGATTGGGGAGAGGATGGGTCGCTAAAGATGAAAATTTGCTATATTCAGAGAGAGAGAGAGAGAGAGAGAGAGAGAGAGAGAGAGAGAGAGAGGAGTTGTGGCTGTGTGAGGCAGTGACCTTGACAATGGCTGATGATGCACTGCTCTCTCTCTCTCTCTCTCTCTCTCTCTCTCTCTCTCTCTCTCTCTCTCTCTCTCTCTCTCTCTCTCTCTCTCTTAGATAAGTTAACAGAGAGAGAGAGAGAGAGAGAGAGAGAGAGAGAGAGAGAGAGAGAGAGAGAGGGCTGGGAGGGGAGGTGGGCAGCAGTTTTAGAAGGATTGTTATGCACAAAATTTGGTAAATAGAGGTTCATTATTTTAATGGTTTACTGTATGTATTAATTTAGTTTCTTTTCATCTTACAGAGTAATGTATTTTTTTTATTTAAATTATTATTTACTCTCAAATAATTGTTTCTTATTGTGTTAAAGTGAATTTTAAATGCACCTAATAAGTGAAAGACATATATTTTATGGTTTAGACTATAAACATCAGTATTGTTGAGCCTCGTAGGGTGGTTTCCCATATTTTTGGATTTTAGCTATTTATGGGAGGCTTTGGAACACTATATAGATAAGTAATTAAATATATATATATATATATATATATATATATATATATATATATATATATATATATATATATATATATATATATATATATTGTCATGCGCAGTGAGATAGAGATCAGAGAAAGAGGAAAGAGAAAGATAATAAAGTAGAAGAGGGGAAGAGAGCGAGAAGTAGATGTGTCACTGACAGAGATGGGCTGAGAGTTTACTTTAGAAATTTATATGAAATAGAAGTTGTCCTCTACATAATTTACCTCACTCCCATTCCTTCTTGAAAGCTGAAATTAATAGATCATATAGCTGAAGGACTGTTCTTTCCTGTTGTATAATTACTTTTTCCCTACCCCTCCAATAGCCCCACAATAAATTTTGAAACTTAAGTGTTTAGAGAAAGTGAGATCCCGTGAGGAGGAAGAGTGTTGCGTGGGACAGATCTTCACCCCTCAGTCCCTCATCCCCCCATCCTTCCATCCCAGTTTCCTTATCTTGTATCTGCATTTGGGGAGGGTGAGTTTTAACCACTTTTCTCACCACCTCAGTCAGTAGCTGGTTGGATATCATAGAGTGTAGACATGATGCTTAGTGAGTTGGGAGGTGGCATGTCTAGGAAGGGCATAGTACTGTATATCCAAGTGTGGTATTACAGTATATTATTATTATTATTATTATTATTATTATTATTATTATTATTATTATTATTATTATTATTATTATTGTATACTTGCAAGGCTCTATGGGAGGCTGGGACCTAGGAGAAGCCAGATATCTGACGAGAGAACATTTGTGACTCAAATTTTGGTTGCTTCTGTGACAGAGGGTGACTCTGTGCACAATCTTGTGTTGTTGTGTTGTTTTACAGAGTATTCTGATGAGAGCAGGCTCTTTTCCTCTCCCCCTTTCTAAGTGCAGTGTCTTGTTGCAGTGTCATGTTTGCCAGATGCTACTGGTCTTGGAGTCCACAGCCTTGAGTGGGGTAGACCAGTGGATTTTAATATTTGGCTAGATCACAGCTGTCTACCTTCTCCCTGTATTGGAGATGTGGGCCTGTCTTTTGGAATAGTGTAGGTAGGCTGTTCTCTGGCAAGTGTGTATAATATTCCTGTTGGGCTTGGGTGGTTTGTTTGTGGGAGGTAGCCTACAGAGTCTTGGTACTACCAATTAACAAGCTTTCTCACTCACACATGTGCACGGGCCAGGATACAAATCTTGGCTAGCATCACTGTCTGACTGATGACTGACTGGCGAGGAGCCGTGGATACGTGAATGTGAATCAGATGTAATGAAACTGTATGATCTCCGAATGAGATTTATCAGATCTAATTTCTAGTATTAACAGCTTAACTGGAATTAACATTTTGTATTGGCCTGGCTGAGGCTCTTATTAAATAAAAAAAATAAATAAAAATTTAATCTTTGAGATCCAGGGCTATTCTTAAATGGCCAGACCTAACTACGCCACTGTACATCAGCACCTGGTCATGATAATGCTCAGGAATGATTGTCACACATGCTAGGCTCCATTGGTGTATGTCTGAGGGATAGTGCTTGGCTGATGATTATCCACTAGCAGTTCTTATTTACTGTCCTGTTTAAATTTTATAGTAAAATTATGAGTATGTTAATGTTATTATGTTATATTTTTTACTTTTCTTTTATTTGTGGTAC
The DNA here is from genome assembly GCF_035594125.1 of Scylla paramamosain. NCBI lineage: Eukaryota > Metazoa > Arthropoda > Malacostraca > Decapoda > Portunidae > Scylla > Scylla paramamosain. The sequence continues at coordinate 19,113,422 of NC_087151.1, forward strand.
ATAGGAATAAGTGGTGGTATAAGTGCTACTGAAAAGGCTATGCCTTCCCGATGTTCATTAGAGAATAACAACACATGTTTATGTGTGCAGGACAATGTTCATAAGGTGTAAGTTATGTTTGATATTTGTGGTAACATTCAGACTACAATACAGAGAGCTAATGATGAAGCAAGTACAAATAATGAATACCATGTATGTTTATGCAAATTGCTAAGGGGAAAATAAGTAAGGCAAGTAAGGAAAATATTTTCCAAAATTTGAAAAATTCTGGAATTTGGAAAATGTTAGTTCCCAAGTGTTCTGGATAAATGATCATGTACCTGTATAACATTCCTTCTTCTTGTCAAATGACAGCTTAACAGCCATTTTTTTAGGTACCTGGTAATTATCACTCATTGCTTGCAGTATTTTCCAGAAACTTGAAATAATGTTTCACATACAGTCAGCGAACGCTGATCTTGCGTTGCAGCAGCACTCGCTGCTTGGGGAGTGCATTTTACTTAAAGCCTCCCTACAAGCATTTAAATTGGGCTGAGACAAATTGACTTATTGGCATTTCAAGTGCATCTTTCCTCCTCACTCACACCCATAGCAACAATGAGCACCACCAGCGTCACCAGAGTCAGTGTTCATTGTGTTTGTGTCTTAGTGATGCATGATTGGCTCTGTTTTCAGAGTGAAACACATTATGTTTGTTCATGCTGTGGTGTTTGTGGTGATGAGTGCGAGGCAGACAAGTCACAGTGATATCATTTCATCATAGATCTTCACATGTTGGGTTTGAATGGTGTTGATATAGCAAAACATTTGAATTTAAAACTCAGAACTACCTCATACTAAAGATTCTTCAAGAGAGGCAGTGGGTCATTGTCTTTTTCACAACTATGGTGGTGCCATCCCTTTATCTTTACCCCACAGCCTCTAGTTTCTTTATGAAAGCATTTTGACTCTAATCTGACTCTTACAGCATGACAGCTGAAGGGAAGCAGTATGGGTGCCACCATCATGGCTGTGAAAAGATAATTCCTCACTGCCTCCCTTGACAAATTTTTGTATGAGGTTCTGGAAGTTTCACATTTCCTAATTCACATGTTTTACTATATGGACACTGTTCAAGCCCAATATGCGAAGATCTGTGATGGAAAGATATCACCATGACTTGTCTGCCTCGCACTCATCACTACAAACACCACAAAATGAACAGAGCATAATGTGTCTCAATCTGAGAAAAAAGCCAGTTACATATCACCAAAGACATAGTGAACATGGATCCTACTAATTAATACTGGTCATTGTTGCTATGGACATGAGTGAGGAGGAAAGAAGCACTTAAGATGCCAATAAGTCAATTTGTCCCAGCCCATTTTTTTTATGCTTGTCAGAAGGCTTTGAGTAAAACATGCTTCCTGACCAGCGTGTGCTGCCATGACGCAAGATCAGCATTCACTGACTGTACATGTTTCCTCTATGGAAGACCTTGGGTTTGTTTTCAGGCGTCCTGAATGTAATTCTGGTGTTGGAGATCATCCACTCTATGTTAATGTGGACATGAAAAATGGAGGTACACACACTACTTGGATAGACTCCCTCCAAGCTGCATTTGCTGGGATTCAAGTAAGTTTTGATCCATGTTTACCTCCTTCATTGGTATATTTTTTTATTAGTGTTATTTTAGTTAAGGTAAGGAGCATATACACACAGTCAACCTATAAGCATTTTGTCATATAAGCTAAGGAGCATATACACACAGTCAACCTATAAGCATTTTGTCATATCTTAGCATCTTAAGGCGGTGTCACACAAGACAAATTTCTCCATGTTGGCCGTTTTCATTGGTGATACCACAAACCCAACAAGTTTGGCATCTCTCAAGGACTGGACTGTTGTGTTGACATCTCATTCCAGCAGCAACAAACCCTCAACCAACAACTCTTTGTTCACTTTATTTTACCTTAAGGGGGACGTCCGGTTGGGAGACCCCCCCCCCAAAAAAAAAAAAAAAAAAAATATATATATATATATATATATATATATATATATATATATATATATATATATATATATATATATATATATATATATATATATATATATATATATATATGACACTGAAAAGTAAATATGGTAGGCATACACATTCTATATTATTTTACAAAGAATTATGGCAAAACATGCAATACTTTCCATTTAAATCCCATTTAAAGGTCCTGTATTCAACCATGTACTTTTGTTTACATCAGTAGCATTTATCTTTTTCCAAAAAAACTATGAAAAAATTGGCAAAACCTTTTGATTTTTTGGGTGAACATGATATGGTAACACTTAGAGGGGAGTGAGTGGTACTCTCAGCTCACTGCCTATCTCTCAATCTCCATGGCTTACCAGCCTTAGTTCAGAGAGGACATGTATCTTGGAAGCATCACATGACTATTTCATCCTATTTCTCACATTTCTGAGGATGTCCAGGCATACAAAGTTGAATATGAGAGTGGTGCCTTTTGAGGGAAACCTGGCAATAATGAGAAGCATGGCAGATCAAACACCTAGGCTATGATTAGGTAATACTGTGCCATGCCATAGATGGGTGGGGGTTGGGAAATAAAAGCTACTCAAGTAAAAAAAATAATTTTTCAGAGTATTTTTTAGCATACAAATATGAAGAAATTATGTAGCAACAAAGACAATGTAATGATAAAGTGTTGTGATGACTAATAAAAGAATGATGATTAACACAAATGTTTAGGAGCCCATGTCTCAAAACAACATTTTTGCTAATATAAATGCCAAAAATTCACCAATTTCTTCAGATTCCCATAAAATCTTCAGGACTGTTAGAATGGACTAAAATCTACAAACATATGCTCTTACAGTTTCAAGTTAACCATTATATATATATATATATATATATATATATATATATATATATATATATATATATATATATATATATGAAAAAATCTTCATGAAAAGTCAAACTTTGCCAGAAGTTGAGAGTTGAGAAAAAAAATTTTTCTCTACTTCTGTGATAAAAATAAAAATTTCAAACATGTTTAGTTAAAGATCTATAGTGTATCTACATGTGTGGGACAATGTCTTAGAAAGATATGAATATTTCTGAGGTTTTTTATTTTAAAGATGGGTTTTAATAAAAGAATAAATAAATAAAGGTATAGGAGTCTTATAAATGCCATGCCCTACCAATCTGCAAAATTTAATGTAAAACAAGTAAATACATTGGAAAAAACCCATCAGACCAGACATCCCCTTAATTATTCCAAAATTATAGTTTATTAAATATGACTGTGTTTTTTTTAATGGCTTCCAATTTGATGATGGAACAGAGATGTTGTAAATCTTTTACTCCACTTGGCAACACATATAGGCCATGTGGCACTGTCTTCACAGGCTGCTCCCTCTTGGCCAAATCACTCTGGGATTGAGGTAGCAATAACATGAGCAGGTACAGCCAACACTCCTAGTACCAATTAAAAGTCTGGATCCACTATAGCTCAATTAATTTGTGCCTAACTTTCATACTCCAGCAAAACTTAGCACAGGACTCCATCACAACACATTATTTATCTTACTAGCTGCAATTGTCAAATATGAATAATTTCACACACCAGACAATCAAATCATAATCACAAAGACACACATGTACTTTGTTTTTAGTTTTGTAGTTGACAATTTGCCTCATAAAGTACTGTAGTTTATATTTGGTTTACATTTATAGCTTGTAACACAGCAGTCATTTGATTCCAAATACTCCCAGCAAGTCCGGCAACACAACCGTTTTCCATTCTTTCCAATAACAGATAATGAGCAACAAGATGTTGCTTGCTGCTTGTTTTGCTCAACCACCAACAAAAATGGCCAATGTGTTGGGAGAAATTTGTCCTGTGTGATGCTGCTTTTAGGCCTCAGTGGGGAAAAGACTGATACTCACTGACCATATTATGCAAATGTCAGTTGTGCAACATACCAAGACCTCTGCAACACAGGCTGGCAGCAGTACTGGATAATCTCTATTCCACAATAATAGACTTATCTGTTTTTACACCTGATCTAGTCAGTTATATTTTTTTCAAGATCTAACTCTCTTCATGACTTGGCACCTAGACAAAACCATCTCCAGTAACTTTGCTTCTTCAACTTTACCTCCTTTTATTTCAGCCTGATGGCACCACTGTCATCTCACCTATCTCTAAAGCTGAACTCTTCACTCAAATGTTTGCTAAAAACTCCACTTTGGATTATTCAGGACTTGTTCCTCCCTCTCCTCCACCCTCCAACTGCATGCTACTTATTAAAATCCTTCACAGTGATGTTTTCCATGCCCTCACTGGCCTTAATTCTTGGAAGGCTTATGGACCTGATGGGGTCCCTCCTATTGTTCTCTGAAAGTGCCTTTGTGCTTGCACCTTGCCTAGTGAAACTCTTCCAACTCTGTCTGTCAACATCTACCTTTCCTTCTTGTTGGAAGTTTCCCTACATTCAGCCTATTCCTAAAAAGGGTGACCGTTTTAATCCTTGAAACTACTGCCTTATTGCTTTAATTTTCTGCCTCTCTAAAGTTTAATCTATCCTCAACAAGAAGCTTCTTAAACATCTGTCACTTAACCTTACATCTGATCACCAGTATGGGTTCCATTTTGGCTGCACTATGGATGATCTGGCTTTCCTTACTTAGTCTTGGTCATCCTCTTTTAAGGATTTTGGTGAAACTTGTGCTGTTGCCTTAGACATATCAGAATTTTTGATAGATTTTGGCACAAAGCTTTGATTTCCTAACTATCCTCTAATGGCTTTTATCTTTCTCTCTTTTAACTTCATCTCAAGTTTTCTTTCTGACTGTTCTATTGCTGCTTTGGTAGACAGTCATTGTTCTTAATTCCTCCATCTATTAACTTGACACAACCTTCCAGATAACTATCTCCTCTTCCTCAGTACCACTCAACAGTCCCCCTCTCTTACACTGAACATCTTTGTTCTGTCCTTTACTTATAATCTAAACTGGAAACTTCATATCTCATCTCTAGCTAAAATAGCTTCTATGAAGTTAGACATTCTGAGGTGTCTCTGGCAGTTTTTCTTACTCCCAAGCTGCTAACTGTGTACAGGGCTTTATCCATCCATGTATGGAGTATGCTTCACATATATGGGGAGGTTCCACTCATACCACTCTTTTAGACAGGGTGAAATCAAAAGCATTTTGTCTTACCATCTCCTCTTCTCTAATTGACTGTCTTCAGCCTCTCTCTCATCACCACAATGTTGCACCTCATGCTATTTTCATTCAAACTGCTCCTCTGATCTTGCTAACTGCATGCCTCTCCTCCTTCCACAGGATTGTTACATGAGACTTTCTACTTTCTCTCACCTCTACTATGTCCACCCCTAATGCAAGAGTTAACTAGTATCTTCAGTCATTCATTCCCTTTTCTGATAAACTTTGGAACCCTGCCTGTTTCTGTATTTCATCTTTCCTATGACTTGAATTCTTTCAAGAGGGAGGTATCAAGACACCTATCCTTCAATTTTGGCAATGGTTTCTGATTCTGTTTGGATACTAGTACCTCAGTGGGCCTTTTTATTATAATTTTGTTTCCCTTGGCTGGTGTCCCTCATACATAAAAAAAGAAAAAAAGATTGGACCAGATGTAGGCATACCTCCTGTTTAGGTTGTCCTTTTTTTTTTTTTTTGCATTCATTCCAAGGAACCTGTATCAAAACATTTGATTTATACCTTTCCACACCTTTAATGTTTCAGTCATTCTAAACTTCATTCCTGCATTTATTTTTCTATACCTCCCCAAGCAACTTATTAAAAGGGATGAAGCAATAGTACTAGAAGCCTGTCTTCTGTATCTTTGTTTCTAAAACTAAATATAAAATCAGAACACAATATATGAAAACATGGAAGTAAGAATGCATGTTTTTACCTAGTAAATGCACATACCTCAGTAATTCTCATTTCTGTTGAACTTTTAGGTCTTAGCTGGTGACATGGAAGAGGCTATCTGTACACATGCTCTTTATTATACCATCTGGAAAAAATATGGAGTGTTGCCAGAGAGATTCAATTGGCAAAGGATCTCTCCAGATGTGATGTTTTATCCACTGAGACCAGAATTTGTGGAGTCAACATATCTACTGTATCAGGTGAGATCTTAAAAGTGATGGAGCATTTAAAGTATTAGAATTCTTTCATGTGATTTACAACTTTGGATTATTGTAATTATATAATGTCGCAATTAACAAGATATATTTAGTAATGGTTTGCTCAACAGGCAACCAAGAATCCATTTTACTTGCATGTTGGACGGGACATCCTCACTTCCCTCAACAACTTGACTCGGGCACGTTGTGGCCATGCTACAGTCCACTCTGTCCTGGATATGACTTTGGAGGATCGTATGGAATCATTCTTCCTTTCAGAGACCTGCAAGTACTTATATTTGGTAAATCATCAAAATATTTTGATTTTCTTCATATGATGTTTTGTTTAGTTATTTACAACATTAGATGTAAAACATATTTATTTAGCTTGCTGGGTGCTGGGGTATTTTGTTCTTGTCATTGCAGTGCCAGGGATCTTCTTTTTTACTTATTTTATTTAATAACCAATTTATTGGGTGAAATAACTTTAGTATGCATAAAATCACCATCTGGTATATTTTTGGATGAAAATGATTTCTCTAAAGGTGCCATCACACTATTTTTACCATTAACCTATAAGTTGTGGAGATTTCCTCCTCTTGCCTCTCCCCACACATAGGAGAGTTTTCATATATTGCCAAAAACAGCCTGTTTTCAATAATCAGTTGTGCAGCTCTCCTTGCCTCGTATCATGTCAAATTAAGTGGCATTAGACTTGTAATCCTTTGTCTTTAGAATGCAAAATCCTGAAATACTTAGATTGAGGTATGTATGTATGGCATGGTAAAGAAGAGGTGTAACTTTCAGCATGAGATTGTGCTGTTTAGATGGCTGCCGCATTTTATGTGGTGAAGGTAACTTCTTAGTCACTCTCTTAATCTGTGTGCATTCATTTCCTTTCTTCAAATTCCTTATTTCCTCCTCCCTGACCTTTTCTCCTCCCTTTCCTCTCTCCACCTTTCATCCCTCTTTCCTCTCTTTTCTTGCAACCCTGTGTCTCTTCCTTCCCTTTCTTCATAATCTTCTTTCATGACATTCGTTGCAAAGCACTGCCAATGTATGATTAACATGGGCATCAGAAAAATGTTTAGTAATGCCACTAGGGAAAGGTTGCTCTGTATTGGGATCAGTATGCCCAGATAAATTGGTGAAGCATTGGTTCAAAGCTGCTATCCTGACTGTCTTTTCCACCAACATAACTTTCAAAAGCTAAATACAGAAAACTAGCATTCTCCCAATAAGGTTTTCACTCATTGCTCTCACATAAGGAGTAAAAAGTCAAAAGATAGCTCTCCTAAGCGAATGAATCAGATGCAGAAGAATCTGATGGTTCATGTGTAGCCATCACTGTGGCTGCCAAGACACTGAGACTCTGATGATTCAAGTGTTCCCTACCATTCAAGACCAAAACATCTATATGTAACACCCACAGCCTGTGTAGCATCAAATTACTGTCATGTATATGTGACACCCACAATAACATTTTCCTTGTCTTGTCTCACCTGCACAGCCATTCATTTTCACCTTCAGTCAACTGTAAACAAACATGACTCAGACACAAGAGAAAACAGCTCCTTCTCCTCAATTGATTATTGTATTTGCTGGCGTACTAGGTGCACCTCTACATAAGATGCACCCGTACTTTACAAGGATGTTTTATGGAAAAAAGTAAATTTTCATAAATTTATTGAAGAAAGATTGTAGTGTATTTACCTACTTATATTTTACCTAGTTGTGAAATACAGATCAAGAGCCACACTAGGCTTTTGCTGTCTTGTCTCCATGTTGACTCATCCAAATTTTCTTTAAATTTACGGACTGTCTTGGCACACACAGTCCCATCAATAAGTTCATTCCACACTGCAATGCTCCTGTGGGGAAAGCTATGTTTCTTGATGTCTCTTCTGCAAACACTCCTTATCAATTTCCTTCCATGTCCTCTGGTACCTCTCTTATCCAGTATCACAAGATCATCCCAATCCAACTTTTCCATTCCTTCCAATATTCTGTATAGTGCCATCAAATCACCTCTTTCCCCCTCTTTTCCAGTGTAGTCAAGCTCAATTTCATTAGTTTCTCTTCATAACTATACCCTCTTAGACTTCTAGGGATTTTAGTTGCAGCTCTCTGAATTTTTTCTAGCTTTCTGATATCCTTCTTCAAACTTGGTGATCACACTAATGCTATGTAATCCAGTCCTGGATGTATCATTGTTGTTATCAATTTTTTTTTATCATATCTTCATCAATGTAGGTGATGCCATCTTGATATTTCTCAGCAGATTATATGTTTCTCCAGTGATCTTGTTTACATGCTTCACAAACAACAGTTTATTAGAAATGGATACTCCCAGATCTTTTCCTTCTAATTGTATAGTAATTTTCTAATTTCCCAAATAGTAGGTGTCTTCTGTTCTTGCACTTTTTCCAAACTTCACCACACTCCATGTTCCACCTCAAGAACCATTCATTTATCTTAATTCAGAGCTTCTCAGTCTTCCTCATTTGTTACTTTTCTCATAATTTTAGCATCACCAGCAAAGAGACTCATGTAGCTTGTCACCCCTTCTGTCATGTCATTTACATATATTGCAAACATAACTGGCACTAGTACCGATCCTTGCAGAACTCCACTTATTACTGGTCTCCATTTCAACTTATTGCCTCTGATTACTGTCCTCATTTCTCTGTCCATCAAGAAGTCGGCCATCTATTTTAATAGTGATTCTCCCAATCTTCCTATATTTTTCTATTTCCATATTAGCCTTCTGTATGGTACTTTATCAAATGCTTTTTTCAGGTCTAAGTGTATGCAGTCAATCCATCCATCTCTCTCTTACAGCATGTCCATTACTCTTGAGTAGAATCTTATCAGATTTGTTACAGAAGATCTTCCCTCTCTGAATCCAAATTGTCTCTCTGTTATCACAATGTTGTCTACAACTTCAGAGTCACTCTTAAACTAAATTTATCTGTGCTATATACCTCTCACCTAACTCCTCTTACTATAAGAAATTCTTTGACTGCTTAACTTCCAGAGTGGAACACATTCTGACTCTCTTCCCTTTTTGCAGAGATCTCCATTCTTGGAGACTTCAATGTTCACCACCAGCTTTGGCTTTCCTCTCCCTTCACTGACCATCCTGGTGAACTAGCCTTCAACTTTGCTATCCTCCACAACCGAGAGCAATTGGTACAACACACTATTCATAATCCTGACCATCTTGGAGATACGCCCAACATTCTTGATCCTTTCCTGACCTCTAAATCTTTCTGTTTATGCTGTCATCCTCCCTTCTCCGTTGGGCTCCTCTGATCACAATCTCATATCTTTATCTTGTCCTATCACTCCAATCTCTTCTCAGGATCCCCTAAGTGAAGGTGCCACTGGCATTTTGCCTCTGCTAGTTGGGGGGGACCTGAGGAGGTATTTTGCTGATTTTCCTTAGAATGACTACTGCTTCCATGTCAGAGACCTGTCTTTGTGTGCTGAGCGTATAACAGGTGATAGTGTCTGGCATGGAGGCGTACATTCCTCACTCTTTTTCTTGACCTAAACCTTCCAAATCTTGGTTTAACACAGCTTGTTCTCTTGCTATACATGATAGAGAGATGGCCCACAAAAAGTACTTAAGCCTTCTATCACTAGAATCTCATACACTTTGTATTTCTGCCTGGAACCATGCCAAGTCTGTTCACCAACTAGCCAAACACTCCTTCATTAATAGAAAATGTCAAAACCTTTCAAGATCTAACTCCCCTCGTGACTTCTGGCATCTAGCCAAAAATATCTCCAATAACTTTGCTTCTTCTTCTTTCCCTCCTTTTATTTCAATGAGATGGCACCACTGGTATCACATCTATCTCAAAAACTGAACTCTTCACTCAAACCTTTGCTAAAAACTCTACCATGGATGACTCAGGGCTTGTTCCTCCCTCTTCTCCACCCTCTGACTACTTCATGCTACCTATTAAAATTCTTCGCAATGATGTTTTCCATGCCTTTGCTGGCCTAAACCCTTGGAAGGCTTACGGACCCAATGGGGTCCCTCCTATTGTTCTCCAAAACTGTGCCTCTGTGCTTGCACCTTGCCTAGTCAAACTCTTTCAACTCTGTCTGTCAACATCTACCTTTCCTTCTTGCTGGAAGTTTGCCTACATTCAGCCTGTTGCTAAAGAGGGTGACCATTCTAATCCCTTAAACTATCATCCTATTGCTTTAATTTCCTGCCTATCTAAAGTTTTTTAATCTATCCTCAACAAGAAGATTCTTAACATCTATCACTTCACAACATTCTATCAGATTGCCAGTATGGGTTCCATCAAGCCGGCTCTACTGGTGATCTTCTGGCTTTCCTTACTGAGTCTTGGTCATCCTCTTCTAGAGATTTTGGTGAAACTTTTGGTGTTGCCTTGGATGTATCAAAAGCTTTTGATTTCCAAACTACCCTCCTCTGGCTTCTATCCTTCTCTCTGTAACTTCATCTCAAATTTCCTTTCTGACTGTTCTATTGCTGCTGTGGTAGACAGTCACAGTTCTTCTCCTAAATCTATTAACAGTGCTGTTCCTCAGGGTTCTGTCCTGTCACCCACTCTTCTTATTATTCAAGACTTTCTTCTTTCTCCTTGTTCTTTCCACCTCTCTAATGCAAGAGTTAACCAGTATTCTCAATCATTCCTCCCTTTCTTTAGTAAACTCTGGAACCTTCTAAACCAAACTTCTTGTCCTATCTACTCCTACACTGATGATACCACCCTGTACTTTTCCATGTCTTTTTCATAGACATTCAACACTTCAGGAAGTAGACATTTCATGCAGGGAAGCCACAGAACACCCAACTTCTGATCTTTCTAAAATTTCTGATTGGGGCAGAGGAAACTTGGTATTATTCAATGCCTCAAAAACTCAATTCCTCCATCTATCAACTCGACACAACCTTCCAGACAACTATCTCCTCTTCTTTAGTGACACTCAACTTCCCCCTCTTCTACACTGAATATCCTCGGTCTGTCCTTTACTTATAAGCTGAACTGGAAACTTAACATCTCATCTCTAGCTAAAACAGCTTCTATGAAATTAGGCATTCTGAGGTGTCTCTGCCAGTTTTTCTCATCCCCAGCTGCTAACTCTGTACAAGGGCCTTATCTGTCCATGTATGGAGTATGCTTCAGATGACTGGGGGGGCTCCACTCATGCTGCTCTTCTAGACAGGGTGGAATCAAAAGCTTTTCATCTCATCAACTCCTCTCCTGTAACTGACTGTCTTCAGTCTCTCTCTCATCGCCGCAATGTTGCATCTCTAGCTGTCTTGTACTGCTATTTTCATACTAATTGCTCTTCTGATATTGCTAACTGCATGCCTTCCCTCCTCCCGCAGCCTCGCTGCACAAGACTTTCTTCTTTCTCTCACCCCTATTCTGTCCACCTCTCTAATGCAAGAGTTAACCAATATTCTCAATCATTCATCCCTTTCTCTGGTAAACTCTGGAACTTCCACCTTCCTATGACTTGAATTCTTCAAGAGGGAGGTTTCAAGACACTTATCGTTCAATTTTTGATTACCACTTTGGACCCTCTTATGGGACTGGCATCTCAGTAGGTTTTTTTTTTTTTTTTTTTTTTTTGGATTTTTGTTGCCCTTGGCCAGTGTCCCTCTTACATAAAAAAAATAAAAAATTTTCACCCATCAATTCTTGATGATCTTTTCACAAATCTTTGCTACCACACTTTTCAGCAATGCTGGTTTATAGTTTAATGGGTCTTCTTTTCTTCCAGCCTTGTGAATTGGGGTTATATCTGCCCGTTTCCAATCTTAAGGTACTTTTCCTTCCAACATGATGGTGCTGATTATATTGTGTATCACTTTGGCTAGTTGTGGGCTGCACTCCTTTAGAATCAAGTTTGACTCACCATCAGGTCCCATTGCTTTCCTTACATACAGCTCTTCCAACATGTTCTTTACTTATTCTGTTGATGTTACTACCTGTTTCATTTTCCATCACTATCCTTTCTTCCATAAAATAATTTTCCTTAGTAAACACTGGGTGGAAATATCTGGTGAATACTTCAGCCATCTTTTTTGGGTAATCAACCATTTCTTCTCCAACTTTACTCTGCTGATGTCTTCTTTACTCTTCAATTTTCCAGTGACAGATCTATGCAACAGTTTTGGTTGGTCTTTACATTTATCCACAACATTTCTTCACTCCTTTATTATAAATGTCAAGGAAGGTGGTCCACTTTTCTTCTGTGTCACCCATATGAAATACTTTGTTCCAATGCACTTCATTAAAATACTTCCTAAGCTGTCCAAAATTTATCTTACTGTAGTTCAGCCATTCTCTCCTGTGATCTTCTTTTCTTGTACTGATGTTTTTATCCATTATTAAGAACTGAATCAATGCATGGTCATTTTTACCTATTGGATTTTTGTGTTTTAAATCCTCTACTTTGGCTTGTTCCTTTGTGAAAATTAGATTCAGCCTTGACAGTATTTCATTTCCTCTGAATATCGTGTCTTCTTTAACCCACTTTGTAAGAATATTCTAAACAGCCAACTCCAGTAATTTGTTCACCCATGATGACGCTACCTTCTGTGGTCCTACTTTCCCAAGATACCTCTTTACAGTTAAAGTCTCCCATCATCAAAGTACATCCTCATTTTCCTCCAGCAGTTTGGATAAACATGCCCTTGTGTTTTGCAGCATTCTCTTGTATTCTTCCTCATCCCATGAGTTGGAATTAGGGTCACTACAATATTTTGGCATCTTCCCAGATTTCTTTTTCAAGCTTACTTTCAGTACTTCTGCCTTCCCTTCCACACATGTAGTAGCTTCCATCATCAGTTCTTTTCTAACTAGGAGCATCACACCTCCATCCTGCTTACATTTTATATTTCTCATCCAGATTGTAATTTCCATCACCAATATTTAAAATGTTCACATCACTCACCAGTTTTGTTTCAACAATTGAAATGATATCTGGTTTCTCTTGTCTTAAATAGTCTTTTACTTCCAGCACTGCTGACATCAAACCATTTATGTTTGTATACACCACTTTTAAACCTCCCCCCTCTGCATTGTCCTCTCTCCTGTACCACTTTCTCAGCTTCATGTCTATGACCCACCAGTAGAACCTTTTCTTCTCCACCTCTGATCTCTTTTTCCTTTTTTCATTTGCTTCTCTTCTTAGTTCATTTCTAGAAGCTCTCTCTTCTCTGGTCTTTTTTTTTTTTTTCCCCACACTCTTCAACTTTGGCCAATTTCCAGGCTTTGCCTAATATTTCTTCAGCTGCTGCTTGTGACCTGAACTTTATTTTAATGAGATGCTGTCCACCCTCAACATATCTGCCCAACCTTCAAATTTCTTCAATTTCTTCTGTCAGCTCTTTGCCTTCTTGTATTGTCTCCACCATTTTGTCAACACACCTCTTTTCCTTCTTTTCTCATTCATGCTCTTCCTTTAAACCAAATACCACTACAGTCTTATCTTATCAACTGTGTCTCTCACCAAGTTTTCTTTCTACTTAATCACTTGAACAACGTTTTCCATTAGCTTAGTGTCATTTATCTGAGTTTGCTCTTCCACAGTTTTCCTGAAATAGACCTTCTTTTCCTCCTGTTCTTTCTTCCAAATTTCCTGCTTTACATTTTGTTCCTCAACTTTGTCTTCATACTCCATTGTTTTCTTCTCGTATAATGCCAATTTTGTGTGTAAATCATTGTACACACCTTTCCACACTCCCTTCTCAATAGTCAAAATTTTGACTTTTTTCCATTTTTTTTCCATTCTTTCACACATCTCTTTCATTTCATTCTCCAGGTACATAATCCTTCTTCTCAACATATTCCCCTCCAATTCATTGCCAAAACCAGAAAAATCTCTGTCTTGTCTTCGGGATAGTCCCTGTTGGAGTTGTGAACAACAAAGTTGGCTGAGGTAGACCCCTCTTCACCACTCATTATGTTGGTTAATACACTTTCCACTAACTTTTAGGAGATAGAACGGCAGCAACCAAGCTAGTGTGACTCCCACCTCAGTATTAACCACCAGGGACAGCTCTCAGTTATGTAGACAGCTGGATATTAGGAGCAACATCTGTTGTTGTCCTCTCTGTTCGCTATCTTGTGTGTGTATTTGCCTAGTTGTATTTACCTAGTTGTATTGTACAGGGTATGAGCCAAAGCTCATTTTGTCCTGTCTCCATAACCATATCTATCCAGTATGTACATGTGTACACTGTTTGCAGCAGCTACCTCTTCCTTCAGATCATTCCAGATTTCAATAGTTCTATATAGGAAGCTGCATTTCTTGATGTTGCTTGAACTCACTCTTCTATTTTTTCTTCACATGCCCCTTGTCTATCTCTCTCTTTCCTCCATCTGTGTTACCAAGTCATTTCTGTCTATTCTTTGTATATTGTTTACTAATATGTACACTGTTATCAGGTCTCCTTTTTCTCTTCTCTCTTGTAGTGTTGGTAAACCCATCCCTTTAAGTCTTTCCTCATATCTTAAGTTTTTCAATTCTGGTACCATCTTTGTTGCTATCCTCAGTATTCTTTCAAGTTTCCGTGTATCATTTTTTCTATGTGGAGCCCAAACTACTGCTGCGTATTCTAATTTAGGACATATCATACTTGCTATAATTTTCCTAATTTAAAAAAAAATAGTTAAACACCACATTAATAATTGTTAACAAGCTGTGTGTAGAGTTGAATATTCCATTTATGTCTTTCAAGTGATAGTGTGTCCTGAATCATTACTCCCAAATATTTTTCTTCATTACTTTTCATTATTATTCCTCCTCCCATTTTGTAATTCTATAAAGGTCTCTTTTACTTTTTTCTATTTCCAACACATGGCATTTTCTGGCATTAAATTCTAGTTTCCATCTTTGGCTCCATGCATGTATTTTGTCAGTATTCTTTTGTAACTCCTTGCAGTCATTTTCATCCTTTATAATTTTCATTACTTTTGCATCATCAGCAAACAGGTTTATATAACTATTTAGATCCTCTGTCATATCATTTACATATGAGGCGCGCGGTGCAACAACGACGTAACCGAGAAATGGAAGTTTCGAGAAAAACGCGCTCAAAGTTAAACACTGATTGCGCACAATAGGATACCCTTAAATAAGTAAGTATTATACATCATTTGAAAGGTCTTGGGTAGTTCTGTTTGGGGATGTAGGTTTCGAAGTGATAGGTGACGATTTTGGGTGGATGACTTACGCGTTAATTAACGCGTATACCGTAGGTAATAATTTTTTTTCCCGATATTGTTTTCATTTGTTAATAATGTGTTAGAGCCTATTACACATAGTATTAGGTGAAAGTTTCATGAAGATTGGTACATAAATAAATTTTTTATGAATTTTTTTCCGAGCGTAAAAAATAAAACTTACTCATTACCGGCTCATTACCGGCTCATTACCGCTCGACTTTGAGCCTTAGTACAGGTGCTTAGATGGTCGAATATGACTTGGCCGATATCACCACGAGACTTTTACACCCTTCTACCACACGGAGCAGGCAAAAACACGAAATCTCAAATTTCACGGTTACGTCGTTGTTGCACCGCGCTCCTCATATATCTGAAACATAATAGGTGCCAAAACAAATCCTTGCTATACTCCACTTGTCGTTTTGTGCCAACCTGAATTAGTGTCCCTGATTACTGTTCTCATATCCCTCCCTTGTAAATGATCCTCCATCCATCGCAATGTTACTCCCTGTAGTCCTCCTCCTTTCTCTAGCCTCCACATAAGGCTTTTGTGGGAAATTTTATCGAATGCTTTTTTTGAGAAACAGGTATATTGCATCAACCCACCCGTCCCTCGCTTGCACTCCATCTATTGGTCTCATATAGAGGCTCAGTAGATTTGTGACACAGGATCTCCCTTTCCTAAATTCAAATTGCTTTTCTGTAATTATCTTTTCATCTTCTAGATATTCCACCCATCTGTCTTTCATTACTATTTCACAAAGCTTGCTTACAATACTTGTTAGTGACACTAGTCTATAATAGTTCCATTTTATTTCCCCTTTTGTATATTGGCACTGTGTTAGCTCTTTTCCATTCCTTTGGTACTTTTCCTTCTCGCAACGAGCTGGTATTTTTATCCCACATGTGTTTTTCCATTTGTTCTCTGCATTCTTTTCATATCCATCCATTTACTTGATCTAGTCCCATAGCTTTTCTAACATCCAGCTCTTCCAGCAGTTTTTTGATTTCTTGTCTCTTTACTTGTATCTGCTGTATTCCCTCATTCATTGATACCACTTTTAGTGCCACAAATTTGGTTTCCTTTGTAAACATCGGTTGAAAACTCTCATTCATTAGTTCATTCATCTCAGTAGTTTCATAAATTCTTCCTACCCTTTTTAATTTGTTCATGCCATCCTTATGTTTCATTTTCCTGTTTATGTATCTGAAGAAGAGTTTGGGTTCTTCCTTGCATTTTCTTACTATGTCACTTTCAAAGTTTCTTTCTTCTCTTCTTATTATACTATATTCAGTCCTTGCTTTTCTGTATTCTCTATCATTTCTGTTCAGTCGTCTCACCAATTTTTTCCATGCCATCTTTTATTTTTTTATTCATTTATTTATTTATTTATTTTTATTTTTTTTATTTATTTATTTATTTTTTTTTTTTTGCTTCTACACACCTGGCATTATATCATCCATGTTTCTCTATTTTCAGTTTATAACTTGGCACAAATTGTTGCACCCCCTCTATACTTGCTCAAAAATATCTCGTATTTGTCTAGCACTACTTTAGCTTCTAATAGTTCTTTCCTGTTAATTTTTTCCATAAAATTTGTTAAGCTCAGCAAAGTTTGCCTTAGCATAGTTCTGTCTCCCATTTCTGTATTGTTCTTTCCTGTGCAACACTTTTTCCTCCTGTGATACTATTTCTATTATCACATGATTGCTTATTCCTATTGGATTCAGACAATGTATACTTAGTCTACTTTCTGGAGTTTTCATAAACACTAAGTCCAGCTGTGATGGTTCTTCTTCACCGCATTTTGTATGCTTGTTCACCCATTGTCTCATTGTATTCACCATCATGGTTTGCATAAATTCTTTGCTCCATGACCTGACATTTTTTTTTCATCCTCTTCCATCTCCTCCCAGTTAGTTCCTTTAGTGTTGAAGTCACCTACTAAAAGCACTTTGTTATTTTCTTATAATTTCCTCTGTACTATTTTTTTGTTTCTAGTTGCATACTTTTAAATTTATTGATCTCCCATGCATTAGTTTTTGATGGTATGTATGTCACAATGAGTTTCTTTTTTTTCACTTCCTTTTATCTTAATCACACCACTCAATGTTTCTGCCATTCCATCACCATATTCCACTTCCCCCAACAAAAATATCCTTTTTTTACCAATATCATCACTCCCCCTCCTCCCTTTCCTTTTCTGTCTCTCCTCCATGTGCTATATCCTTGCTTTGCAAATCTTAACTTTATTTCCTTTTTTAGTTTAGTTTCTGTTAAATATACCACATCTGGTTTATTATTCTTTGGTAATCACCAAGTTCTGATATGCTCAACACCAAACTATTTACATTTGTATACATGATTTTTAAACTTCTGCTTGGTGATCTGTGATATATTTGTACCACCATTTCCTCATTTTTATGTCCACAACTTTCCAAATGAACCATCTCATTTTTTGACTGGGCCTGTACTCTCAACTCTTTCATTTTACTTTTTTCTTGTTTGTTCATGTCTCCTTTTATTCATATTTCCTTCATTCCTACTTTTGCCAATTTTTCTGTTCTTTGCAATATATGTTCCACTGCTATGACATGAATCTTATTTTCATTGGTTTTGTTCAATTTTTGTTGTACTTTCTGATCCTATAAACCTCTTCAACTTGTTTGAGTATTCCCTTTCCTTCCTCTGCTGCTTCTGCTATAATTTCTTTAGCCCTTTTCACTTCTTTCTTTCTGGCTATTTTGATGGGTAGGTTCTTTTCCTTGACCCCAAATACTACCACACACATTTTTCTTTGTACCATGTCTCTCACAAGTTTATTTTTTTCTTTATTATTTTAATTACTTGCTTTTACATATCATTATTGTGTTCCTGTTCCTGTTGCCTTATTACCTCCTTCATATCCACATTCTTCTGTTGTTTTCCCTCTTTCCTTTTTTTTACATCCTGTCACTAACTCTCGTTCTTGTACAGCTTTCTTTAATTCTTTGTTCTCTTTCTTTAGTTTTTTTTATTTCTTCACAGTACTTCTTGTCCATTATTTTTGCCACCTCATCTCTGTTCTTTGTTTTCTTTTTCTTTTTCCATCTTCCTCTTTTCCAACTCTGTTATATCAATGGATATCTTTTGTACATTGCCAGCACTTATCTCTCTTTCTTCCATACCTTTATCATCACTGCTAAGCTATGTATTTCTTCTCGTATTTTCACATTCTTCTCTTCAGTTTTCCATATTTGTTTTTTCATATGTGCTTCATTAACATCCTCTTCCTTAAATCTTTCAAAAACATCGTGATTAGTGTTGGATGCTATCTTCCCTGGTTGTTGTCACTTCCAATGTTTACCTGCACCACACTCACATTTCACCCTTTCAGCCACTCCCCAATTAACACTTCACCTTCCCCTGTATCCATACCTAGCACAAGTTCCTAGTATAGAGACAGGCCTCAAAGCTTATCCTCCAATTCACAACCAAAACCTAGGTAAATCCCTGGAGCTGTTGCTGATGTGTCCAATCAGCTGAGCATCTGGGCAGTGTAATTATGATAAGGATAATAATTAACGGTTTATTATTAAGGCAGTTTACAAACTGAAAATGTACAGAGGGGGTGGGAAATGCTTAACATTAATCCTAAAGCTAAGTCTAATCTAGAAACGAAATACAATTTATTGATGGCTCGCACCATGGTGGGAATCGCACTGAGTCTGTACCTGTCTGTGCGTGGCATCTTTAGGGGCCTTTAGGTGTGTGTGTGTGTGTGTGTATTTACCTAGTTGTATTTACCTAGTAGTGCTTTATGGGAAAAGAGCTATGCTCGTGCTGTCCCATCTCCATATCTTTTAATGTCCAACTTAACCTTGAATCGATGTATACTTTCTGCATTTACTATCTCCTCATCCAGACTGTTCCATACATCAATACTTCTATATAGGAAACTATACTTTTTGACATCTTCTACAAGCACTCCTCTTCAGCCTCTTTCCATGTCCTCTAGTGTCCCGTGTATCCCAGGCCATTAAGTCGCTCCGGTCCACCTCCTCTACTCCCTCATATGCTTTATATATCGCAATCGAGTCTCCCCTTTCTTTCCTCTTTTCCAACATTGATAGATGTATCCTTTCCAGTCTCTCTTCATATGACAAGTCCCTGATACTTGGTACCATCTTTGTAGCTGCTCTTTGAACTCTCTCCAACTTCCTTATATCCTTTTTCTTGTATGGCGACCACACTACTGCTGCATATTCTAGTCTAGGTCTTATCAGCGACATGATCATCTTCCTGACCATCTCTTCATCCATATATGCAAAGGCCTGCCTTATTGTTCTCAACAAGTTATAGGTTTCTCCTGTAATTTTTGCTAATGTGTCTCTCAGGGGTCAGGTTCCCAGTCACTGTAACACCGAGATCCTTTTCCTCTTCTGCTCCACTCAACCTTACACCATTCAACACATAATTTCCTTTTACTCTTATTGTACTTTTTCCAAATTCTATTACTTTACACTTCTTTAAATTAAATTCCATTTCCCATCTATAACTCCACTCTGATTTCTTGCTCAGGTCTTCTTGTAACGTTCCACAGTCCTCTGCACTCTCAACTTTCTTCAGCAACTTTGCATCATCTGCAAAAATGCTCATGTAGCTGTTCACACTCTCCATCATATCATTTATATAGACTGCAAACATGCAAGTACTGAGCCTTGGGGTACTCCACTTATGACTTCCCTCCATGATGATTTTTGATCTTTTACCACCATTCTCATTTCTGTTTGTCAAGAAATTTTTCATCCATCTCAGCAGGCCCCCTCTTAGCCCACCATTATGCTTCAACTTCCACAACAATTTCCTGTGTGGCACTTTATCAAAAGCCTTCTTCAGGTCTAAATAAACACAATCAGCCCACCCATCTCTTTCTTGCATTATATCCACTGCCCTAGAATAAAAACTCAGTAAGTTTGTAACAAACAATCTCCCTCTCTTAAATCTAAATTGTTGCTTTATTATCACTTCATTTACCTCTAGGTACTGCATCCATTTTATCCTTCACCAATCTTTCACACATTTTGCACACCACACTTGTTAGAGACACAGTTCTATAGTTTAAGGGCTCCTCTTTACTACCACCTTTGTAGATTGGCACTATGTTGGCTCTCTTCCATTCAATTGGGACTCTATTTTCAATTAGGGAGCTCTCAATAATATTATGTATTTTTTTTTTTTTTTATGTAGGAAGGACACTGGCCAAGGGCAACAAAAATCTAATAAAATAAATGCCCACTGAAATGCCAGTCCCATAAAAGGGTCAAAGCAGTGGTCAAAAATTGATGGATAAGTGTCTTGAAACCTCCCTCTTGAAGGAATTCAACTCATAAGAAGGTGGAAATACAGAAGCAGGCAGGGAGTTCCAGAGTTTACCAGAGAAAGGGATGAATGATTGAGAATACTGGTTAACTCTTGCGTTAGAGAGGTGGACAGAATAGGGGTGAGAGAAAGAAGAAAGTCTTGTGCAGTGAGGCCGCGGAAGGAGGGGAGGCATGCAGTTAGCAAGATCAGAAGAGCAGTTAGCATGAAAATAGCGGTAGAAGACAGCTAGATATGCAACATTGCGGCGGTGAGAGAGAGACTGAAGACAGTCAGTTAGAGGAGAGGAGTTGATGAGACGAAAAGCTTTTGATTCCACCTTGTCTAGAAGAGCAGTATGAGTGGAACCCCCCCAGACATGTGAAGCATAATCCATACATGGACGGATAAGGCCCTTTTACAGAGTTAGCAGCTGGGGGGGTGAGAAAAACTGGCGGAGACGTCTCAGAACGCCTAACTTCATAGGAGCTGTTTTAGCTAGAGATGAGATGTGAAGTTTCCAGTTCAGATTATAAGTATAGGACAGACCGAGGATGTTCAGTGTAGAAGAGGGGGACAGTTGAGTGTCATTGAAGAGGAGGGGATAGTTGTCTGGAAGGTTGTGTCGAGTTGATAGATGGAGGAATTGAGTTTTTGAGGCATTGAACAATATCAAGTTTGCTCTGCCCCAATCAGAAATTTTAGAAAGATCAGAAGTCAGGCGTTCTGTGGCTTCCCTGCGTGATATGTTTACCTCCTGAAGGGTTGGACGTCTATGAAAAGACATGGAAAAGTGCAGGGTGGTATCATCAGCGTAGGAGTGGATAGGACAAGAAGTTTGGTTTAGAAGATCATTAATGAATAATAAGAAGAGAGTGGGTGACAGGACAGAACCCTGAGGAACACCACTGTTAATAGATTTAGGAGAAGAACAGTGTCCGTCTACCACAGCAGCAATAGAACGGTCAGAAAGGAAACTTGAGATGAAGTTACAGAGAGGATAGAAACCGTAGGAGGGTAGTTTGGAAATCAAAGCTTTGTGCCAGACTCTATCAAAGGCTTTTGATATGTCCAAGGCAACAGCAAAAGTTTCACCAAAATCTCTAAAAGAGGATGACCAAGACTCAGTAAGGAAAGCCAGAAGATCACCAGTAGAGCAGCCTTGATGGAACCCATACTGGTGATCAGATAGAAGGTTGTGAAGTGATAGATGTTTAAGAATCTTCCTGTTGAGGATAGATTCAAAAACTTTAGATAGGCAGGAAATTAAAGCAATAGGACGGTAGTTTGAGGGATTAGAACGGTCACCCCATTTTAGGAACAGGTTGAATGTAGGCAAACTTCCAGCAAGAAGGAAAAGTAGATGTTGACAGACAGAGCTGAAAGAGTTTGACTAGGCAAGGTGCAAGCACTGAGGCACAGTTTCAGAGAACAATAGGAGGGACCCCATCAGGTCCATAAGCCTTCCGAGGGTTTAGGCCTGCGAGGGCAAGGAAAACATCATTGCGAAGAATTTTAATACGTGGCATGAAGTAGTCAGAGAGTGGAGGAGAGGGAGGAACAAGCCCAGAATCATCCAAGGTAGAGTTTTTAGCAAAGGTTTGAGCAAAGAGTTCAGCTTTAGAAATAGATGTGATAGCAGTGGTTCCATCTGGTTGAAATAAAGGAGGGAAAGAAGAAGCAAAGTTATTGGAGATATTTTTGGCTAGATGCCAGAAATCATGAGGGGAGTTAGATCTTGAAAGGTTTTGACATTTTCTGTAATGAAGGAGTTTTTGGCTAGTTGGAGAACAGACTTGGCATGGTTCCAGGCAGAAATATAAAGTGCATGAGATTCTGGTGATGGAAGGCTTAAGTACCTTTTGTGGGCCACCTCTCTATCATATATAGCACGAGAACAAGCTGTGTTAAACCAAGGTTTAGAAGGTTTAGGACGAGAAAAAGAGTGAGGAATGTACGCCTCCATGCCAGACACTATCACCTCTGTTATGCGCTCAGCACACAAAGACGGGTCTCTGACACGGAAGCAGTAGTCATTCCAAGAAAAATCAGCAAAATACCTCCTCAGGTCCCCCCAACTAGCAGAGGCAAAACGCCAGAGGCACCTTCGCTTAGGGGGATTCTGAGGAGGGATTGGAGTGATAGGGCAAGATAAAGTTATGAGATTGTGATCAGAGGTGCCCAACGGAGAAGAAAGGGTGACAGCATAAGCAGAAGGATTAGAGGTCAGGAAAAGGTCAAGAATGTTGGGCGTATCTCCAAGACGGTCAGGAATACGAGTAGGGTGTTGCACCAATTGCTCTAGGTCATGGAGGATAGCAAAGCTGAAGGCTAGTTCACCAGGATGGTTAGTGAAGGGAGAGGAAAGCCAAAGCTGGTGGTGAACATTGAAGTCTCCAAGAATGGAGATCTCTGCAAAAGGGAAGAGGGTCAGAATGTGCTCCACTTTGGAAGTTAAGTAGTCAAAGAATTTCTTATAGTCAGAGGAGTTAGGTGAGAGGTATACAGCACAGATAAATTTAGTATGAGAGTGACTCTGTAGTCATAGCCAGATGGTGGAAAACTCGGAAAATTCAAGAGCGTGGGCACGAGAGCAGGTTAAGTCATTGCGCACATAAACGCAGCATCCAGCTTTGGATCGAAAATGAGGATAGAGAAAGTAGGAGGGAACAGAAAAGGGGCTACTGTCAGTTGCCTCAGACACCTGAGTTTCAGTGAGGAAAAGAAGATGAGGTTTAGGAGAGGAGAGGTGGTGTTCTACAGATTGAAAATTAGATCTTAGACTGCGAATGTTGCAGAAGTTAATGAAGAAAAAGTTGAGGGGGTGTCAAGACACTTAGGGTCGTCGACAGAAAGGCAGTCCGACCTGGGGATATTTATGGTCCCCTCCCCAGATGGGGACTCTGAGGCTGGTATAGGAGTCGCCATGATGATTTTAAAATTCTTGAGTGAAGGGTGTGTGTGTTATTAGGTGCTTGTAGTTTTGTGTGGAGGAAGAGAGTTGTCTTTAGAGGGCAGGCTGTGACTGCCCTCTTGTGTTGTGAGACACAAAGGGAAACGTTCAGTGAGGTCACAGCTGGGTTTAATGATAAGTTCACAGCACCCCCTGAACAGTGCTTTAGACCTCACTGGGAGTAATTATCATTTCGGCAGGTGTCTACTGCCTCCTCCTTCTACCCATGTCAACTGCTGACTGCACTCTTTTAGTATCCATCCTGACATTCCATCAGGTCCAGGGGCCTTCCTAACGTCTAGTCCCTCCATCTGTTTCTGGATATCCTCTTCAGTCACTTGGATTTCCCCCAGACCCATTTCCTCACTCATCTCACTCTGCCACACAAATGTTTTCTCTTTTGTGAGTACTGATTGAAAACTCCTGTTCATTATCTCTGCCAATTCAGCCGGATCCTCACACATTTTACCATTCACCTTCAATCTGCTTATTCCTTCTCTATTTTTCATTTTGCTGTTCACACATCTGAAGAATAGCTTTGGTTCCTCTTTGCATTTGTCCATAACACTATCTCATAATTTTTCCTTTCTTCTCTAATAACTTACATATTCATTTCTTGTAGTTGTGTAGTTTTGCCATAGCTCCTGTATATTTTTCCTCCGCCATCTATTCCGTGCCGTTTTCCTCTCCTCCCTAGCTATTTCACATCTTCTGTTATACCAGTCATTGTTATATCTTCTCTTTGTCTCTACTTTTGGTACATATCTTTTCACTCCCACTTCATAAATATTGATGAAAGCTTCCCACTTCTTTTGCACATTACTTGCTGTGATAAGTATACTCCAGTCCACTTCACCAAAGTATCTCCTCATTTCTTCAAAATTTGACTTACCATAATTAAATCTTTCACTTTTATAATCTTCACATCTACTTTCCTCTCTTTTTTCTTTAATACAAAGCCTTATCATGACATGGTCGCATTTTCCTAGTGGACAACTATTGTTCATGTCTTCTATAATATCTGTTTCTTTTGATAATACCAAATCAAGTCTTGATAGCTCCTCTCCTTCTCTGTATCTAGTGTTTTCCTCAACCCACTGTGTCATAATATTGTTCATTGCCCGTTTCAGAACTTTATCTCCCCATGAGTCTTCTCCTCTTGTGTTCCACTCCTCCCAATTTATCTCTACAATTAAAATCTCCCATTATAACAATTTTGTTGTTTTCTTTAATTTTCTTTACAAGCCATTCTTTTGTCTCACTCAGCAACTGTTCATGCTCTTGTCTATTCCAGGTCTTTGTTTTTGATGGGACATACACCACTGTGACATATCGTGTTCCTCTTCTTCCATTTATTAGTTGTAAGTTTAGGCCTTCCACCAAGCCTTCTGCTTTTTCCACACTCTCCACCCTGATACCCTTTTTAACAAGCATCATCACTCCACCTCCTCCTTTTCCACATCTGTTTTTTATCCACATATTGTACTTTCCCCCTCCTAAATTTGGTGTCTCTGAATCTCTTAGTTTAGTTTCTACCATTGCCATGATGTCTGGTTCATTTGCTTTTATAAATTCATTCACTTCATCCATCACTGAAACTAAACCATCCACATTAGTATATGCCACAGTCCATGTCCCTCCCTCTCTTACAGCTGTGCCTCTGCACCCTTCACTCTTCGCATGTACCACTTCCTCAACCTTAGGTCCATTACTCTCCAGAAAAAAAGTTCCTTTTCCTCTTGTGTTCTCTGTTCGTTCCTTTCTTTTGCTTCACTTCTCAATTCATTAAGTTTCTTCCTTTCTTCCTCATTCATTTCTCTTCTAATCCAGATTTGTTTAAACTCGTTACTTTTGGCTAGCTTCCACGCATTTGCCAATGTTTCTTCAGCTGCTGTTTGGGATTTTAGTTTGATTTTCAATGGTCTACTTTTTCCTTGATTGTATTTACCAATCCTGTACACCTCCTCTATTTCATCTTCCAACTTTGTATCCCCTTCGTTTATCACACTCAGTACTAATCGAGCTGTTTTTCTTTGTTCTGCTTCTCTTTTATACCAATTTTTTATCTCACTTTCTTCTAGGCCAAAGATCATTACGCTCTTCTTTTTATCTACAGTGTCTCTTACCAGGTTTTCCTTTTCCTTTATTACCTTTATAACCTCTTTTGTCAAGCCTTCTTAACTCCTCTGGTCCTTCACTAGTTCTGTATAACTCACTTTTTTCTCCAACTCCTCGCACTTATTTATGGAATTTCTGCCATTTCCTTAACTTGTTCTTGACTTTCCTTAATTTGCTTATCTCTGTTTTTGTCTTGGACTTCAATCTTTTTCATCCTCTTCTCCAGCATATTCATTTGTATTTCTCTAGCCTTCATCATTTTATCCATCATTCCCATTTTCATTTCCAGCATTCTAATTTGTTTTTTCTTATCATGTATCTCTTTCTGCAGCAGTTTCTCTTCATTTTCTAATTCCTTCCTTAGTGAATTGTTTTCTTGTTCCAACCTCCCATTTCTTATTTCTAGGTCTCTTACCTTCTCACATATCTCTTCAACCTTCACCTCCAGCATGGTTAATTTCCTTGCATTCAGTTTCTCCTGCAACTGGCCATCATCTTCTGCAAATCCACTAAAATCCAAGACTCCTCTTCCTGTGGGTGTTCTACTGGCTGCCATGAACAGCTGCCCGACATAAAGGCTATTGTTATGGACGCCAGAAAGTATAGTTTCCCACCTCTTTTGAATTATTTCCTTTCCTTTCAATTTTCATGCAAAATTTAACTTGGGACAGCAATGAGTCATAAAACCTTCAACCAGCACAACAACTAGGTAGTATTCCTATCATCCAGGAACTCCCGTTGTACGTCTGTTCGCTAAGATGGTCCAAGAGTGTGTATGTGTGTGTGTGTGTGTGTGTGTGTGAGAGAGAGAGAGAGCAATCCTGAATATTGCTAATTTGAATAAGACTGCTTAAGTAAGTATGAAAATGGGTGGAAGGAGCATAAATGTGAAGGGAACAGATGCAGGAAAAACTAAAAGAAGTGGAGAACATGAAAAGAAAATATTTATTTTCAATACTTGCTCTCTCACTCAAATTCTTCATTCACTCTTCACCCTTGCTGCTCATATTTATTATTTCTACTTTCTCCCCATCCTCACTCCTCCTCCTTTACCCTTCCTCCACTTTCTTGCATCATGTACTCTTCTTCTGCACTTATGTCCCCTCCTCCCCTTTTTCTTTTCCTCTCGCTTTCTCTTTCATCTTGTCTCAAACCTCCCTCCCTGTCACCTCCCCTCCCCTTTATCCCTTTATCTGTCAGAGATAAGGGACAAGGGAGAAGGATGGAATGGGAAGGGGGAGGGAGAGAATGGGAAGGGGAGGGAGAGAAAGGGAAGGGAAAGGGAAGAGAGAGAGAGAGAGAGAGAGAGAGAGAGAGAGAGAGAGAGAGAGAGAGAGAGAGAGAGAGAGAGAGAGAGAGAGGGTGGGGTGGATGGAATGGGGAGGGGAGAAGGGAAGGGAAAGGATGGCAGGGAAGGGGGAGAAGGGAAGGGTAGGGGAGAGAGAGAGATTTTATTAGTAGTAATATTAGCAACAATATTTGTGCTTATTGTATTACTGCTTCAACTCAGCAGCTATAAGTCAAGGCTTACAGGCCCAGGCATCTGTGCTAAAGCTGCATTAGATGCATGGTAATTATTAAATACTTTTTTCAAGAAAAAATACATCTAATGCACCAGCAAATATGGTATGTGTCTTATGTAATGCCACTGACTACTTAGTGGTGATAATATTAAAACAATCTTAGAAAGACTAAGATTAACAGTAGAGCTCGAAGATTAGCAATCTTATTTTGTAAACATCAGTGAGGCTGTAGTGAGTAACATATTGTTACGACCACAAATCCCTGTCCCTTCACAAAGCTGCTGCACCTGGACTAGCTTCACTGAGCCACTTCCTACATGGACTCAGTGCAGGGTTCACAGATGGGTGTATGGGGTCCCTTGTGACTCCTGCACCCTTTTCATGACACAGTGCACCCACCAGGGACTGTAGTCTCCTGGTGCAACATCATGGCAGGGCCAGGCAAAATACTCCCTGGCCAAACACTTCTCTCAATTGGGCCTGCACTGCCCACTTCATTACTCCTGCGTGCCCACTCCTGGCTCTGTGAAGCTTCCATGCCACACCCATAAAATTGACAACATAAAACTGCTTCCTTGGCAAAACGTCTTCCTGCTCTTAACTAAAACAATATGCTCCCTGGGTGTGACACAACCAAGCCTGCATCTCACTGTCAGGTGCAACACTACTATTACTTTGCACTTCTCCAGCCGGTCCCTTGATAACACAGGTATCGCTGCATCGAGCTGACGGTTGTTCCTTTCCAGGATGCAGCACACACATCTCCACACACGGAGCCAAACACCCACATGTGGCCATCACAAAACAACAATCCCTGGCTCCAACATGAGCCTGGCCAACATGCCACTGGGCCAGCCCCACTGGTCCCAGCAACTGCTCCCATGTGCAAGCTTCTCTCATCAGACCCGATACCTTGTTGCTTCAAGGAAGCAGACATCCATCAGTGCATACTACACTTTTTGGGTCCAGCACCTGACAAGCACTAACAGCTTGGGTCCCTTGTGACTCCTGCTCAAGGTTGTTAAGGTTGGGCTTCTTATGCTTATTGTATAGGGTTTCAAGTAATTTAACTTCACTTGGGAAGCTTGCTTTCCTCAAAATTTTTAAATGATCTACTATTAAAGGATGATTATGTTCAGTGCAATGTGAGCAAATAGGGGAGAAAGAAGGGTGAGAAAGTAGGTGTCCAATAAGAGCCGAGACCCCCTTCTGTTCAGAAATGCGGTGAGCAAGGTTTCTCCCTGTTTCACCTATGTACTGACACGTGTCGGACAAGTTTATTGATACACTTTACAGTGAACCCTCAGTTTTTTCCGGTTCAATTATCACCAGTTCACTTTTACACGTTTTTTTTTTCACAGAGACCTAACTACATTTACAGTGCAAGAAATCCCACTTTATTGCAGAAAAATCAGTTATTATATTTGATAGAATATAAGCTAAAACAGGGTGTGGGTTGAGGAGATATCCCAACGAGGGTTTAGCTGCACTTATAATGTTTTTTTGGGCAACACTGCCTGCTGATAATGTGACGGAGGCAATGCTGACAGTCAGTCAGCTGTTGGCAGGCACAGTGGGCACTAGCTGGTGTTGGTTGATTGGTCGTGCAAGCAGTAATTTTTGTTGCCACTCGCACATTATTTGTGGATTGGTGTACTTAGGTTGCTGGCAGTTTGGCATGTTTGTATGAGTGCTTAACATTCCTGTTACTGCTGGGTAAGTGATAGTGGTGGTTGGGTTGGATTAATGTGCAGAAGCAGGTTTTGTCACCAGTCGACATTGTGTATGGGTTGTGTATGGTTGTGGTTTGGTGTGTTGTGTAGGTGTTGTACAAACATTCTTATTGTTGGGTTGGTGGTGGTGGTGGGTGTGTTGTGCATAAGGTGCGTGTTCCTAATTTGCTGAGTTGGCAGTTAATCACCATTACTGCCACAAGAAGATGAGTGGTTAAATTTTTTTTTTTTTTTTTTTTTTTTCTGAACAACAGTCAATATAATGCAGATTTTAGTAATTTGTGGGTGCCTTTGGAACATAACCCTGTGAAAACTGGGGGTTCACTGTATTGGAAATGAGTTTAGAAGGAACTTAATCTTTGTAAGGGAAAAAAGGACTTTAAAGTATAAGAGTTCGTGAAAATAAACTGATGATGATCAGGAAAATGCATTTTCAATTATTGATCTAATTTTTTTCTAATTACATAGCTTCAATGACCATAGAAGGGGGAGTTTAATGTATTGTGTGTTCGAGACATGTTCTTTTATCTGAGTCGGATTGATAGCATTATTTACAAACTTTCTGATACAATTTCCAATAATATTAAGTGGATACCATTAAAGTTTTCAATAATATTAAGTGGATACTCATTATTTTGGAAAAAAAATCAGTTAGGAAATTTACTCCATCATGAAAAATTAACCAGTTCAAGGAGAAGTTATAACAACAGTGTAACATTGTCTTGGTAGCATTGACTTTAAACAATCGTGTAATGAAGGACAAGTAGTTAGTATGTAAGCCTGTTAAAGATCGTTTCCTATAAACAGAGGTTGAAGCACTATCATTGTTACAAGAGATAAGAACATCTAAGAATGAAAGTTTATCATTATTTTCAATTTCACATGCAAATTTAATATTATTATTATTTTTTTTTTTTTTTTATGTAGGAAGGACACTGGCCAAGGGCAACAAAAATCTAATAAAAAAAATGCCCACTGAAATGCCAGTCCCATAAAAGGGTCAAAGCAGTGGTCAAAAATTGATGAATAAGTGTCTTGAAACCTCCCTCTTGAAGGAATTCAAGTCATAGGAAGGTGGAAATACAGAAGCAGGCAGGGAGTTCCAGAATTTACCAGAGAAAGGGATGAATGATTGAGAATACTGGTTAACTCTTGCGTTAGAGAGGTGGACAGAATAGGGGTGAGAGAAAGAAGAAAGTCTTGTGTTTAGTACTGAGATATTGGAGAAACAGCAGAATATATTCATTATTGATAACGCTTTCCTACTGTTTGATAAACTGTAGGAAAGTGTTATCAACATATCTCCTATAATATACTGATTTGAAAGCTGCAGGACAATCTGAGAGCCAATTAACCTCTTGGTAACATAAAAAAAGCATTTGCTAGAGCAAGACTTAGACAAGAGCCCATGACAACACAATTAGTCTGAATGTATAATTTATCATTAAAAATGAAAGGTGATTCTTGAATAGCTAAATCTAATAAGTCTTTGAATTGCTTATATGTAAATCCCATAAATTTAGGTAAATCTTTAAAAAGGCCATTTATTATAATTTCTATGGTTTCATTCAAAGGTATATTAGTAAAAACTGAGTGGATATCAAAACTAGATATTACCTTATTGCTCACGTCAGTCTCTTTCATGTTGCTAACAAACCCATAGGAATTTTTTAAAAGTACATTCATTAATTGTAATAGATTCTATAATAGGGAAATGATATTAAGCCAAATTATTGTTAACCCCTAAACAGCGGTGATCATCTATTTAGGCGTGACCCAGCGGCTCACTAGCAGTGGTGATCATCTATTAAGGCATGATTTTTCGTGCTTAGAGTTTTGAATTCAGACATCTCATTTTCCTCTCAGATGTTCTGAAGATATGTGGCAACTAAATCACAGGGGAGGCGAGTGATTCTCTCCTGTGATAGATGTCTCAATCTTGATTAATGGAGCTATGGAGGAGGTGCCTGCTAACTCATGTTATGCACTGGGTGGAATTGGTGCTTTCTATGTGCTTT
The DNA here is from genome assembly GCF_035594125.1 of Scylla paramamosain. Taxonomy (NCBI): domain Eukaryota; kingdom Metazoa; phylum Arthropoda; class Malacostraca; order Decapoda; family Portunidae; genus Scylla; species Scylla paramamosain. The sequence continues at coordinate 19,144,494 of NC_087151.1, forward strand.
TGTAGCCACATAAACACAAGTTGCCCTTCTAACACATCTTGCTTTCCTTGAATGGGTCACTGGGAGTTGGCACACCAGTGAAGAAACATAGACAGACAGACAGAGTGAGATTGTCGAGACATTTTTTTATTTCTTTATTTTTATTATTATTATTATAATAATAATAATAATAATAATAATTATTATTATTATTATTATTATTATTATTATTATTATTATTATTATTATTATTATTATTATTTTTTTTAGTATTTATTCTTATTTTTCATGTACTTGTGAGGGAGGGAGGGAGGCCATGATAGGGAGGGGGGAAAAAGAAAGAAATGAAATAGAAAGGTGATAAATGATGGAAAGAAGAGAGAGAGAGAGAGAGAGAGAGAGAGAGAGAGAGAGAGAGAGAGAGAGAGAGAGAGAGAGAGAGAGAGAGAGAGAATTGATAATTCTCTACTAAATTTCACACACACACACACACACACACACACACACACACACACACACACACACACACACACACACACACACACACACACACACACACACACACACACACACACACACACACATCACCACATACATACCACCAAAAGCAAATGCATGGGAGAGAAATAAATTTAAAAGCATGCAACTAGAAACAAGAAATAGTATAGAGTAAATGATAAGGAAAAGTAACAGAGTGCTCTTAGTAGGTGACTTCAGCACTAAAGGAATTAACTGGGAGGAGATGGATGTGAAAGAAAATTTTAGGTCATGGAGCAAAGAACTTACGCAAACCATGATGGTGAATACAATGAGACAATGGGTGAATGAGCTTGATGCAGATGAAAAGAACCCTCACAATTGGACTTAGTGTTTACAAAAACCTGATAAAGCAGACCAAGTATACATTGTCTGAGTCCACTGGGAAGAAGGGATCATGTGATAATAGAAATAGTACCACAGGAGGAAAAAGTGTTCCACAGGAAAGAACAATACAGAAATGGGAGACAGAACTATGCTAAAGCAAACTTTACAGAACTTAATAAATTTTATGGAAAAATTAACGGGAAAGAGCTATTTGAAGGTGGAGTAGTGCAAGAAAATATGAGATATTTTTGAGTATGTGTAAAGAGGGGGTGCAACAGTTATAAATGTTATAAAGTGAAAACTGGGAAGCATGAATGGTATAATACCAGGTGTGTAGAAGCAAAAAAGAAAAAGGACAAGGCATGGAAGAAAGTGATGACAACTGAACATAAATGGTAGAGAAGAATACAGAAAGGCAAAGAATGAATATAGTAAAATAAGAAGAGAAGAAGAAACTTTGAAAGTGACATAGTAAGAAAATGCAAGGAAGAACCCAGACTCTTCTACAGATACAGAAACAGAAAAATGAAACATAAGGATGGCATAAACAAGTTTAAAAAGGGAAAGAAGAATTTATGAAACTACTGAGGAGATGAGTGAACTAATGAATGAGAATTTTCGATCTGTTTACAAAGGAAACTGAATTTGTGGCACTGAAAGTGATATCACAAAATGTGGGCATTCAGGAGATACATGTAAAGAGACAAGAAATCAAGAAACTGCTGGAAGAACGAGATGTTAGAAAAGCTATGGGATCAGATCAAGTAAATGGATGGATATTAAAAGAATACAGAGAACAAATGGAAAAATCCATATGGGATATAATTAACAGCTTGTTGAGAGAAGGAAAAGTATCTAGAGAATGGAAAAGAGCTAACATAGTGCCAATATACAAAATGGGAAATAAAACAGAACCATTAAATTATAGACCAGTGTCACTAACAAGTATTGTAAACAAACCCTGTGAAATAGTAATGAAAGACAGATGGGTGGAATATCTAGATGAAAAGATAATTACAGAAAAGCAATTTAGAGTCAGGAAAAGGAGATCCTGTGTCACAAATCTACTGAGCTTCTATATGAGAATAATAGATGGAGTGCAAAAGGGGGGATGGATGGGTTGATGTGGTATATCTGGATCTGAAAAAAAAAACATTCAATAAAGTTCTTCATGAAAGCCTTGTGTAGAAGCTAGAGACTAAAGGCAACAACATTGAGATGGATGGATGATTATTTACAAGGGAGGGAAATGAGAAAAACAGTAATCAGTGACACTAAATCAAGTTTGTGCAGAGTGACAAGTGTGGTACTGCAAAGATCTGAGTTGGCACCTATTATGTTTCAAATATATGTAAATGATATGACATAGAATTAGATAGTTATATGAATATGTTTGCTGATGATGCAGAATAATGAAAATAATAAAGGATGGAAATGAGTGCAAGGGGTTACAAAGGGATATTGGCAAGATACATGCATGGAGCCAAAGATGGAAACTAAAATTTAATACCAAAAATCCCACGTGTTGGAAATAGGAAAAAGTAAAGTGAGTCCTTCATGGAATTACAAAATGGGAAGAGAAATAATAATGAAAAGTAATGAAGAAAAAGATTTTGGGAGTAATAATTCAGGACACACTATAACCTGACAGGCACATAAAAGGGATATTCAGCTCTACATGCAGCTTGTTAACAAACATTAGGGTGGCATTTAACTATTTAAACAAAGAAATGATGGAGAAAATTATAACAAGTATGATACAACCTAAATTGGAATACACAGCAGTAGTTTGGGCTCCTCACAAGAAAAAAAGATATGTGGAAAGAATACAGAGGATAGCAACAGAGAATTGAAAGAATTAAGCTATGAAGAAAGACTTGAAGAGATGGGATTAGCAACACTACAAGAGAGAAAAGAAAGAAGAGACCTAATAACAATGTACATATTAGTAAACAATATAGAAAGAATAGACAAAAATGACTTGGTACCACAGATGGAGGAGGGAGGGAGACAGACGACGGGGCATGGGAAGAAAATAAAGAAGGGTGGATGTTCGAGTGACATCAAGAAATACAGCTTCTTGTACAGAACTATTGAAATCTGGAATGATTTGAAGGAAGAGGTGGTTGCAGCAAACAGTGTACACATGTTTAAAGAGAAACTGGATAAATATGGTTATGGAGACAGGACAAAATGAGCTTTGCCTTGTGCCCTGTACAATACAACTAGGTTAATACAGAGAAAGAGAGAGAGAGAGAGAGAGAGAGAGAGAGAGAGAGAGAGAGAGAGAGAGAGAGAGAGAGAGAGAGAGAGAGAGAGGGGTTTGGAATAGTGACTGCTTGAAAAAACGGGAAGAAGTGTATTTCAAGGAAAACAAGATGTGTTAGAAGAGCAACTTGTTTGTATGTGGCTACAACAGGAAAAGCAATATAAATAAACCTCTCTTCTCCATGCCACATGGAACCTTCCTGCAGCATGGCATGTCACCATGCCCAGAAATCTTTTTTGTTTTCTGATCATAGATTTTATCTCAGCTCACATACAGAAAATGCAAGTTTATTTTCATTATCTGTTACTAGAATACCATGCAGGAATAAGTAGATGTGTAGTATCTTTTCATATTGAAAACTATTTTACTCCATATGTGGAGACCTTCAGGTTACAATGTTACAATACACCCTGCTGTTTAGGGGTTAAAAAAAAGGCCTAATATGTATAGCAGCTTTATGAGTTTTTTGGCAAACCATAGAGGACACCTGGAGAGGAACCACTAGGAAATATATAGTTAAACATATCATTAGAAATTAATTTCAATTTCAGATATTTTTTCAGGTGAGCTAATTTATCTTCTAACCTAGTAATATATTTAAAAGCGTCTTTGACAATACATTTAAATTTAGTGAGGTCATCAAGAATAGTAGTTATTTTATTAATATATTCCATTTTGTCTAAGAGGACTGTGCCGTGTCCTTTATCTGGTCTAGTGATTATTATTGACTTATCTGATCTTAACTTCAGCACATGAAAAAGAGATTGTGGCAAGGTAGGGAAAGGTATTTTATAATCAAGGAATTCACTAAGGGATGTGTGGGCAACAGAGGTAATATTCTGAATGAGGTTATCCCAATTGTTAGCTTTATGTGTTTAAGAATAATCACAAAGTTTTCAAATTGAGGTAATGATTAACATAATCTAGTTGTAATTTTGGTAAGGCAAAAGATAAACTGAAAGATGAAACTTCCTTCTCAGTGAGATTATGTTCTGATAAATTAATTACTATTTTATTCTTATTAATTGTATCTTTAGAAGAAATATCTAGTGCTGCTAAGTTCTTAATGTGAGTATTCTTTGTCTTTTTTATTTTCAAATCATTACTGTTATGCAGATGATATATTATATTATTACACACTGATAATCAATAGTAGAAAATGTTAAATGAAAGGAGGATTGAGTATTATCAAGATCTTCCTTTAGTTGTTTAAGTAATTTATTTTTCTCACAAAGTTCATGGTTAAGCAATTTAAATTGAAAGGATTTATGCATGAGTGTTTTGGTAACTTTAGAGTTAAACAACTTGAAATTAAGAAATTTAGGGATGATGCTGTATACTTTACATATTTGTAGGAATTTTATATGAAGTTGGGCTTTGTGTACTCTATAGTCAAGTCTTTTGACCTTTTGACTTGATGATATATATGCATAGCACCATTGTTATACCTTTTCCTGATAGTTTCTGTAAATGGTATATTGGAAGGAAACCTAAGTCTGAGTATAAAAAGTAATGCACAAGTGGTAACAACCAACCTTGAGATTTTTAAAAACCTCTGTGGTCCACTTAAAATAATGATCCATCACAAGCCAGATGTAAATAAAATAATTTTGGTGCATTTGACATTTATCAAAAAAACATATATACAGTCAGCAACAGATGCGATCAGAACTCCCGTTGATGTGAAAAAATCTCACTGGAGAAAATAACTACATGGCAACTTAGGTTAGCACCACATATATTTTTAGAAAGCATAGAATAACAAATTCAGCATTTGGCATATTAACATAAGGTAAAGTTATCTATTGTGACGACTCCTTGCTTCAGCTAACAAAATGGCTGTGTTTTAAACAAAGTGTTCTACTGAGGTAATGTGCAATGCCTGGAAAATATATAGATCATGATTCAATAGTGGAAATGTTAGAGTTTCACTAGAATAGTGAAATAAATAGAAAAAATATAAGCTGTATAACTGTTGCAGTGAAAAAACTGTGAATGTGTTGATGAAGAAATGGAGCAATGACGGACGTGAGGATGTGCTTCACCACAAACATGGTGGTGAGGTGCCCCAAAATGTATGATAAACATCTACATGGTATCAAGAAACAGTTCAAGGTATATCCTCAGCTTACAGAAAAATACCTAATAAACAAACATTTTGGGGTGACCCATCACCATATTTGTGGTAAGGCACATCCTCATGTCCCTTATTGCACCATTTCTTCACCTACGCACTTAAAGTCTTTTCACTACAATAGTTATATGGCTTTTTTTTTTTTTTTTTTTTTATTTTACCATCATAGTGAAACTCTAACATTTGTACTATATAAGCATGGCCTGCATATTCTCCAGGCATCACACATTACCTCAGTAGTACACTTTGTTTAAAGCAAACACAACAGTTTTGTTAGCCTAAGCAAGGAGTGGTCACAAAAGAATTTTCCCTTATGTCAATATGATAAATACTGAATCCATTATTCAATGCTTTCAAAAACATTTGAGGGCTAATCTAAGTTGCTAATCTAAGTTTTTTTCAGAGTGAGAAAGGAGTGAGTTGCCAGTTTGTGCAATGTGATGCTCATGTCAGTGGAAGATTAATTACATCTGTCGCTGACTGACTTATTTCCCACCATATAAGATGCACTTTTTTTTTTTTCTCAAATGCTCCAAAAATCACCCTTCTTCTTATACCCCGATCGTTAGGTCTGACTAGGCCTACAGGTTATGGTTACCAGTACTAGAGTAACACCTAAACACCACTGTTTGATTCCAGAATGAAATATATATATATGTTTATATATTATTAGATTTTGATTACAAATCAAAGTAGTGCTAAAAATTACTAGATAATGATTACAAACCAAAATAATGCTAGAACTTAAAAGTCGATTGATGTAACTCTGAAGCACATCACTCGATGGCCTTACCTTACGTGAATAAAATTTGTGGCAAATTTATTAACGTAATGAATAGCTTTACGTTGAAGTCATAGCCATAATTTGTATGAAGGTGGCGGCTTTAGCTAGTTACGCTTCATGCATTTACCACGAAACATAGCAGCATGCGCAACTTGTAGCATTAAGATCAAGATCAGAGAACTTAATATGTGCAGGGAGTGTTTTGTTTACCATTTCAAGTTGATAGGAGCACTGTAACTCTTCAGCACAATACTGGAATTCAGAGAAAGGCAGAAGCAACATAAGGTAGTATCATATTCATAATTGTCCAATGACAGTTGTGGTCACTGATAAACTGGTATGATATTTTCTGCTTTTTTGTGTTGATTTGAGCTGCAACTTGGATGAAACCCTGATTGAATGGTGGGAAATGAAGTTCAGGAAAAAATTTGTGCTTATTTTATTTTTTCTAAATATCCCTTGCCAAATTATAGGTGCATTGTAGACTCTGGTGCATTTTCTTTGGCGGAAAATATAGTATATATATATATATATATATATATATATATATATATATATATATATATATATATATATATATATATATATATATATATATATATATATTGGAACTTAGGTTATTGAATTCCTCCCTTTTCAAAGAAATCAGTTTTTGAAAAAAAATTTGGACTCATAATTAATTTGGTTGCTGTGCCATAATTCAGCTGTCAAACAAAGTTATTTTGATTTCAAATACTAAAAGGCAAAGCAAAAGCTGTTGTTTATTGCTAATTTATAGTTTCTATAAATATTTTCTTTGTTGTTATATATTTGGAGGAGAGAGACAGTGAGTAAGACAGCAATTCAATCTTTGAAATAAAGTAAATGTGATCCTGTTGAAGAGCCTTGATGTAAACAAACAGCCACCTGTGGCTCTCTAGATGACCCACAACTCCATCACTACTGCACAACTGCATTTGCCCATTAGCTTTTCTCAGTAGCAAGATGTCTAAGTGTTATGATCACCCTCATTTTGGCAGTGTGTTGTTCCTCTCTGTGTCATTCTGTAAGGCTTCCCTCACTACATCGGTGACAAAGAGAATACCTGCACAGTCTAAACAATATCTTCTGATGAGTTGCGTGCCACTAAATTTAATCAGTACATCCTTTCTGGATAGATAATTTCTGAGCTTCTGTGGAGTGGTCATCTTGGCAGTGACAATGTCTGTCATAATCCACTAAGGCAGGATGGATGGGTGTCTAGGAATGGGTTAATATATTTTACATTGATTCCTATGGGAAAAAGTTTTGGTTTGCGAACATTTTGGATTTCAAACAGTGTTCTGGAGTGAATTGAGTTTGAGAACTGTGGTTTCACTTTATATACAGGGTGTAATGCGAGTTTTTACAAATACTGGAAGAGGTGAAAGAATGTGTAATTCTAAGTAGAAAATGTTTTATACACCTATGCATTTTAAGGCTTTGTTTACCCATCAGAGGAGTTGAAAATATATGGGACTCACAGGTGTGCTATGTGTGTAGCTCTGAGGTGATGGACAGACAGTCGCATTGTCATAGCCTCAGAGGTGCCACTTGGTCAAATTACGAGTGGTTTAATTTTTTTTTTTTTCGCATGTACTGTATTTGATGGCTCATCAGATGCATGGGCTCATAAGATGCACCCAGTTTTGGCAGATATTGAAATGAAAAAAAAGATAAATGAGCGGATTTAAGCTCTGAACATGAAGTGAAGAATTTCACCTGACATTTGAAGACTCTCACATGCATTTAGATCATTATTAGATCCCAATATTTTGCATTTAAAAACTTGAAAAACAACTGAGTGAGTGACAGTGACACACGTCAGTCCTCTTTGAGCACTTCATGCGATCATCACATTAAGGTAAGTAGTAGTGAGAAGATTGTATGTAGAGTATGGCTGTAGAGTCATTCAGCTATTTTCGAGGTTGCTCGGACTTGCTCCCTCCTCCACCCTTGCTTTGATGATGCCATGTAGCATTTTACAGGAGTACTTTTAATCACTGCAATAATGTTGTAATGTAATGGTTATCAGTAAATTACATGCTTTTTAATACCATTTGTCTTGTTATAAGATACTGTAGCATTCCACAGCTTTCAAAAAATAAGATTAAACTATTCGTAATTTGACGAAGTGGCACCTCCAAGGCTGCAACAATAAAACCGTCTGTCTGTCATCTCATAGCTACATGCATAGCACACCTGTGAGTCCCATATATTTTCAACTCATAAGATGGGTAAACAAAGCCTTAAAATGCATTTGTATATAGAACATAATCTACTTGGAATTACATGTTCTTTCACCTCTTTCAGTATTTGCAGAAACTTGTGCTACATCCTGTGTATATATATATATATATATATATATATATATATATATATATATATATATATATATATATATATATATATATATATATATATATATATATATATATATATATATATACACACACACACACACACACACACACACACACACACACACACACACACACACACACACACACACACACACACACACACACACACACACACACATATAATGATAAATGATATGGAAAATGTGGACAAAGAAGGTTTTATGAATTTAGACTCACAGAGTACAAGGGGGGGGCAATAAGAAGTTGAAGAAAGTTAACCATAGAAGAGACATTAAGAAGTATAGTTTTCCTCACAGAAATGTGAACAAATGGAATGAAATCAGTCAAGACGTTGTAAATGCCGAAACTGTCAGTGCTTTCAAGACCAAACTAGATAGATATAGAGACGGAATACTATGAGATTGCTCCCCTTCCGTAAACCACAACTAGGTAAATACACACTCACACACGCACGCACACACACACACACACACACACACACACACACACACACACACACACACACACACACACACACACACACACACACACACACACACACACACACACACACACAGCCGAAGTCCTGTCTTTTGGCATATGACATTTTTTGAAACCTGATGTTTCAGCACTTTTTGCAAAACAATCCTATTACAAAAGTTATTTGATCTTTAGCATATTTCCAAAAGGTATTGGAATATATGAATAAAGTACAAAACTGATGAGAAGAGGAAAGGAATATCAGCAATCCAAAGTGCAACAGGCACAGAGTAAAAATATTAAAATACAAGAACAAGTCTATTGTGTTTACACCATGTTTGTCTCCACTGTGTCTTTGTGAATGAAAATCCACCAGTGACTGAGGAACAGACTGACCAGCAGATAATTTTACGTGTGAAAATTTCTGCTGCTTTGGAGATGAAAGAGAATGAAAGTGAGGAGGAAGAAGAGCCAGAGAGACTTTCATGGGTGGATGCCAGAAAATATCTCACTTTATTTATCAAATTTGCTGAAGCTGAACTGGCTTGTTTTCCAGAATATGCCTTGAAAAGTTTTGTGGTGTCTATATGAATATGCCTTGGAGACATTAGTTGTATTTTCTGCAAATAAGTAAATAAATAGTAGCCTATGTTCTCATTTATTCATTGCTAATATAGCTGATGAAATTCACATATGATATTTTGGCATGTTCAATGTTTTGGCACCTGTTCAATCTCATAAATGCTGAGAGACAGGACTTTTACTGTGTATTATTTATTTATCCAACACAATACAGTAATATTATGTCCGATGATTGACATGTAATAAGTATCACATTTTATATGTGTATATATATATATATATATATATATATATATATATATATATATATATATATATATATATATATATATATATATATATATATATATATATATATATACACACACACACACACACACACACACACACACACACACACACACACATATATTTATACAGTTATACCTCTGGTTACATCCTTAATCTGTTCCATGACCCAGGGCACAACCTGATTTGGATGCAGGTCGGATTTTCATTTCCCATTGAAATCATTGGGAAATTAATTAATCCATTCCAAGGCAAAAACAACTTTTTAAATTCCCCTAATAACACCTACATTGCAACCAGATGGATATGGAATGGTAGTAATATGAGGTATCTGGAACATAAAGATCATAAAGTAATGTCAAAGTTATGATACATACACTTTCTCCCTCTCTTTGACAACTCCTGGCTCAGGAGTAATCCTAAAGCCACTTTTTTTTTTTTTTTTTATGTAGGAGGGACACTGACCAAGGGCAGCAAAAACCTGATAAAAAAAAATGCCCACTGAAATGCCAGTCCCATAAAAAGGGTTCAAAGCGGTAGTCAAAAATTGAAGGATAAGTGTCTAGAAACCTAACTCTTGAAGGAATTCAAGTCACAGGAAGGTGGAAATACAGAAGCAGGCAGGGAGTTCCAGAGTTTACCAGAGAAAGGGATGAATGATTGAGAATACTGGTTAACTCTTGCATTAGAGAGGTGGACAGAATAGGGGTGAGAGAAAGAAGAAAGTCTTGTGCAGCGAGGCCGTGGGAAGAGGGGAGGCATGCAGTTAGCAAGATCAGAAGAGCAGTTAGCATGAAAATAGCAGTAGAATACAGCTAGAGATGCAACATTGCGGTGACGAGAGAGAGGCTGAAGACAGTCAGAGGAGAGGAGTTGATGAGACGAAAAGCTTTTGATTCCACACTGTCTAGAAGAGCAGTATGAGTGGAATCCCCCAGACATGTGAAGCATACTCCATACATGGACAGATAAGGCCCTAGTACAGAGTTAGCAGCTGGGGGGGTGAGAAAAACTGGCAGTGACATCTCAGAACGCCTAACTTGATAGAAGCTGTTTTACCTAGAGATGAGATGTGAAGTTTACGGTTCAGATTATAAGTAAAGGACAGACCGAGGATGTTCAGTGTAGAAGAGGGGGACAGTTGAGTGTCATTAAAGAAGAGGGGATAGTTGTCTGGAAGGTTGTGTCGAGTTGATAGATGGAGGAATTGAGTTTTTGAGGCATTGAACAATAGCAAGTTTGCTCTGCTCCAATCAGAAATTTTAGAAAGATCAGAAGTCAAGCGTTCTGTGGCTTCCCTGCATGAAATGTTTACTTCCTGAAGGGTTGGATGTCTATGAAAAGACGTGGAAAAGTGCAGGGTGGTATCATCAGCGTAGGAGTGGATAGGACAAGAAGTTTGGTTTAGAAGATCATTAATGAATAATAAGAAGAGAGAACCCTGAGGAACACCACTGTTAATAGATTTAGGAGAAGAACAGTGACCGTCTACCATAGCAGGAATAGAACGGTCAGAAAGGAAACGAGATGAAGTTACAGAGAGAAGGATAGAAGCCATAGGAGGGTAGTTTCGAAAACAAACCTTTGTGCTAGACTCTATTAAAAGCTTTTGATATGTCCAAGGCAACAGCAAAAGTTTCACCAAAATCTCTAAAAGAGGATGACCAAGACTCAGTAAGAAAAGCCAGAAGATCACCAGTAGAACGGCTTTGATGGAACCAATACTGGTGATCAGATAGAAGGTTGTGAAGTGATAGATGTTTAAGAATCTTCCTGTTGAGGATAGATTCAAAAACTTTAGATAGGCAGGAAATTAAAGCAATAGGACGGTAGTTTGAGGGATTAGAATGGTCACCCTTTTTAGGAACAGGTTGAATGTAGGCAAACTTCCAGCAAGAAGGAAAGGTAGATGTTGACAGACAGAGCTGAAAGAGTTTGACTAGGCAAGGTGCAAGCACAGAAGCACAGTTTCAGAGAACAATAGAAGGGAACACATCAGGTCCATAAGCCTTCTGAGGGTTTAGGCCAGCAAGGGCATGGAAAACATCATTGGGAAGAATTTTAATAGGTGGCATAAAGTAGTCAGAGCGTGAAGGAGAGGGAGGAACAAGCCCAGAATCGTTCAAGGTAGCATTTTTAGCAAAGATTTGAGCGAAGAGTTCAGCTTTAGAAATAGATGTGATAGCAGTGGTGCCATCTGGTTGAAATAAAGGAGGGAAGGAAGAAGAAGCAAAGTTATTGGAGATATTTTTGGTTAGATGCCAGAAGTCACGAGGGGAGTTACATCTTGAAAGGTTTTGACACTTTCTGTTAATGAAGGAGTTTTTGGCTAGTTGGAGAACAGACTTGGCATGGTTCCGGGCAGAAGTATAAAGTGCATGAGATTCTGGTGATGGAAGGCTTAAGTACCTTTTGTGGGCCACCTCTCTATCATGTATAGCACGAGAACAAGATGTGTTAAACCAAGGTTTGGAAGGTTTAGGTCGAGAAAAAGAGTGAGGAATGTATGCCTCCATGCCAGACACTATCACCTCCTTTATGCCCTCAGCACACAAAGACGGGTCTCTGACACGGAAGCAGTAGTCATTCCAAGGAAAATCAGGAAAATACCTCCTCAGGTCCCCCTAACTAGCAGAGGCAAAATGCCAGAGGCACCTTCGCTTAGGGGGATCCAGAGGAGGGATTGGAGCAATAGGACAAGATACAGAGATGAGATTGTGATTGGAGGAGCCCAACAGAGAAGAAAGGGTGACAGCATAAGCAGAAGGATTAGAGGTCAGGAAAAGGTCAAGAATGTTGAGCATATCTCCAAGACGGTCAGGAATACGAGTAGGGTGTTGCACCAATTGCTCTAGGTCATGGAGGATAGCAAAGCTGAAGGCTAGTTCACCAGGATGGTTAGTGAAGGGAGAGGAAAGCCAAAGCTGGTGGTGAACATTGAAGTCTCCAAGAATGGAGATCTCTGCAAAAGGGAAGAGAGTCAGAATGTGCTCCACTTTGGAAGTTAAGTAGTCAAAGAATTTCTTATAGTCAGAGGAGTTAGAATGTCTTATAGTCATAGGTATACAGCACAGATAAATTTAGTTTGAGAGTGACTCTGTAGTCGTAGCCAGATGGTGGAAAACTCGAAAGATTCAAGAGCGTGGGCACGAGAGCAGGTTAAGTCATTGTGCACATAAACACAACATCAAGCTTTGGATTGAAAATGAGAATAGAGAAAGTAGGAGGGAACAGAAAAGGGGCTACTGTCAGTTGCCTCAGACACCTGAATTTCAGTGAGGAAAAGAAGATGAGGTTTAGAAGAGGAGAGGTGGTGTTCTACAGATTGAAAATTAGATCTTAGACCACGAATGTTGCAGAAGTTAATGAAGAAAAAGTTGAGGGGTGTCAAGACACGTAGGGTTGTCGACAGAAAGGCAGTCTGACCTGGGAACATTTATGATTCCCTCCCCAGATTGGGACTCCGAGGTTGGTGTAGGAGTCACCATAATAATTTTGAGATTTTTGAGTGAAGGGTGTGTGTGTTATTAGGTGCTTGTAGTTTTGTGTGGAGGAAGAGAGTTGTCTTTAGAGGGCAGGCTGTGACTGCCCCCTTGTATTGTGAGACACAAAGGGAAACGTTCAGTGAGGTCATAGCTCAGTTTAATGATAAGTTCACAGCACCCCCTGAACAGTGCTTTAGACCTCACTGGGAGTAATTATCATTTCGGCAGGTGTCTACTGCCTCCTCCTCTGGGTACCTTTGCTTACATGGTTGACCAAAGGATAATGGATTGCGTCATACACTGGTTTATTGCTGTCACAACACTAATAGCTCAAGATGTAAGATGTTAAATAATTAAAAAGCTACATATTGTACGTATATTACTCTGAATTTTTAAAACACCAGCACCGCCATGCCAAGACGATTAATACCTTGTTCAACAATTGGCTCAAACATTCAAAACATGCAAAGGCTATAATTGACTAGTTTAACATAACAGTATTTATTGGCATCATGATCTTTGTGAATAGACAACTGATTGTTGTAATTTGGCGGGTTGGGCGCCTGCTTGCCCGCCTGTGACATTGTCAGTAAACATTCAACACCCATAGAGTTAGGATGGGCCCACACACCTGTGTGTGTGTGTGTGTGTGTGTGTGTGTGTGTGTGTGTGTGTGTGTGTGTGTGTGTGTGTGTGTGTATTATGCATACACGTGTGCGGCTGTGGAACGAATTCCAAGGTATAGTGGTGCTGAATATTCATCATGGAGTTAAAGGTTTGTGTTTTATTCTCAGTGTATAAGATTTAGATTATAGATAGATTTAGAAGTCTTAAATTTGGCAAAAATCTCATCTTATAGTCCAGTATATACAGTAAGTACATCTTTTCTAGGTAAGTGCTCTTTGCTTGATAGTGTCCTTCCAACTCAAGCATAAGAACAGAAGCTCATAGCTTATCATAGGAAGATCACTCATGTGGGAGGGGAGGGGGAGGAATGGGGGGATAATCCACACTTGCCCGCTCGTTTCGCTTCATGCTGCTAGCTTGGTACAGCAAGACAGTCATCTTTCTAAAATAAAAGTGAGCTAACTATAGGGGCTGGATACAATTAAACTGCTCTATAGACAAGAGTAAGTCTTCAACAAAATAATATGTGGGATTCATTATGAAAACACAATGGGAAATATGTAAAATTAAGTGGGGAAGAGGGGTGACTACATGCAGAGAATTTTTGCACTAACTCAGAGAGCAGGGAGCAGGCAGTCATCATGCATCTGATGGCTGAGTCTTCGTTCCCACTGATCTTTCTCTCTCTCTCTCTCTCTCTCTCTCTCTCTCTCTCTCTCTCTCTCTCTCTCTCTCTCTCTCTCTCTCTCTCTCTCTCTCTCTCTCTCTCTCTCTCTCTCTCTCTCTCTCTCTCTCTCTCTCTCTCTCTCTCTCTCTCTCTCTCTCTCTCTCTCTCTCTCTCTCTCTCTCTCTCTCTCTCTCTCTCTCTCCCCCCTCCTCCCTCCCTCCCTCCCATCTCCTTTCTTTCTTCTCACTTCTCATTTACTACTCACACCCCACATAACAGTACTAATGTCCACTTTATGAACATCTGGGTTTATGAACATAAAGGGCTGTTAGCTGAAAATGTGTTCATGGCACACAGAACATAACACACCACAGCCACCAAACCGTTTAAATGTCCAAACCAGCTCTTGCACTTTATCCAACTTTATCTATATATTTTTGGTTCATCCATTGCACACTATGCCTGGAGATAAATGAACTTGAACTGAAGATGCTGGTGCCCCAAGGAAATGCCAAGAAATCTTGTTTCAAAACAAAGGTAGCAGTAATCAAGAAACTCAACAGCAGTGAGAAGATGGTGAATGTTGCACGTGCCTATGGAATAAATCACTCCACCATAGGCACAGTCTGCAAGAAGAAAAAAAAAGGTCATGGAACATGTCATGGGAGCCATACCAATGAAATTGTAGAAGTACATGAGACTTACCGCAGGTCAGTTGAAATGTGCTTCGGATTTTATGATGCAAATCACCTCTGCCAGCAGTGAGCTTTCATATGAGAGACACCATGCTGCCTCGCCACGTCAGACTTTAAAGTGCACGACCACCCACATGATCATTTTTTAAGCAATCCAACGTAACTGTCCAAGTCCCTCAACAGGAAGATTCTTAAATATCTATCACTTCACAACCTTCTATCTGATCGTCAGTATGGGTTCTGTCAAGGCCGCTCTACTGGTGATCTTCTGGCTTTCCTTACTGAGTCTTGGTCATCCTCTTTTAGAGATTTTGGTGAAACTTTTGCTGTTGCCTTGGACATATCAAAAGCTTTTGATAGAGTCTGGCACAAAGCTTTGATTTCCAAACTACCCTCCTTCGGTTTCTATCCTTCTCTCTGTAACTTCATCTCAAGTTTCCTTTTTGACTGTTCTATTGCTGCTGTGGTAGACGGTCACTGTTCTTCTAAATCTATTAACAGTGGTGTTCCTCAGGGTTCTGTCCTGTCACCCACTCTCTTCTTATTATTCATTAATGATCTTCTAAACCAAACTTCTTGTCCTATCCACTCCTACGCTGATGATACCACCCTGCACTTTTCTACGTCTTTTCATAGACGTCCAACCCTTCAGGAGGTAAACATATCACGCAGGGAAGCCACAGAACGTCTGACTTCTGATCTTTCTAAAATTTCTGATTGGGGCAGAGCAAACTTGGTATTGTTCAATGCCTCAAAAACTCAATTCCTCCATCTATGAACTCGACACAACCTTCCAGACAACTATCCCCTCTTCTTCAATGACACTCAACTGTCCCCCTTCTTCTACACTGAACATCCTTGGTCTATCTTTTTCTTATAATCTGAACTGGAAACTTCACATCTCATCTCTAGCTAAAACAGCTTCTATAGGTGTTTTGAGACATCTCCGCCAGTTTTTCTCACCCCCCCAGCTGCTAACTCTATACAAGGGCCTTATCCGTCCATGTATGGAGTATGCTTCACATGTCTGGGGGGTTTCCACTCATACTGCTCTTCCAGACAGGGTGGAATCAGAAGCTTTTCGTCTCATCAACTCCTCTCCTCTAACTGACTGTCTTCAGCCTCTCTCTCACTGCCGCAGTGTTGCATATCTAGCTGTCTTCTACCGCTATTTTCATGCTAACTGCTCTTCTGATCTTGCTGACTGCATGCCTCCCCTCCTTCCGCGGCCTCGCTGCACAAGACTTTCTTCTTTCTCTCACCCCTATTCTGTCCACCTCTCTAATGCAAGAGTTAACCAGTATTCTCAATCATTCATCCCTTTCTCTGGTAAACTCTGGAACTCCCTGCCTGCTTCTGTATTTCCACCTTCCTATGACTTGAATTCCTTCAAGAGGGAGGTTTGAAGACACTTATCCATCAATTTTTGACCACTGCTTTGACCCTTTTATGGGACTGGCATTTCAGTGGGCATTTTTTTTTATTAGATTTTTGTTGCCCTTGGCCAGTGTCACTCCTACATAAAAAAAAAAAAAAAAGTATGTGACACCCTATAGCTTAGGGAGGGAGCAGAGGGCATATGAAAGCTCACTGCTGGCAGAGGTGATTTGCATTATAAAATCCGAAGCACATTTCAACTGACCTGCAGTAAGTCTCATGTACTTCTACAATTTTATGTCTGCAAATCACTCCTCTGCCACTGCTCGCTCTCCTATGAGATTTTGAAGCCATGTGGGTGGAGTACAGAACATAAGTAATCAAGAATGTGCAATGGGTAAAGAAAACATACGAGAAACAAAATAACATATTGTGATGAAGTTACATATTCAATACATATGTATGTAGTTAATCAAAAATATTCCGTGCAACTAAAGGTGGTACACACTAACCCAGTACCCCTTCTTGGAAAGTGTCAATGTCCCCAAGAACCTCTTTGTCATAATGCTTGGCAAAAGTAGCTTCCCTTGACCACCCAGCCTTTGCCAAGATATGTGCAATTGGTACCGCCATGGCCTTTGCCCTCGACACTGCAGCCTGCCTAACGCTGCCAGCTGAATAGATCTTGGTGTCCACACCCGACCTGTTCAGCATAATTCTGATCCATCTAGCAACAGTGTCTCTAGTGACAGGTTTATGGGGTCTCACAATACTAAGGAATAAAGGACCGTTCATCTGATCCCCATCAGTCCGAAACTGGGCAGTCCTCTCAATGTACATTTTTAATGTCTCACAAACACATAGCCTCTTATCAGTAGCGTATGCTGTAAATTGCACATATTTTACATTGAATTTTGGCCGACATTGCTTAATGTTATCCCCTAATGATACACAAATAGAGGTTTCACCAATGGAAATATTGTTCAACACTAACAAATGCAACGTTTGCACTCTGGCAGCTTGCGTGAGTGCCATCAGCATTGCTAATTTCAGTGTGAGTTCTTTTAGTGTAAGTGTGCGTAACGGCTCCAGGGTACACAGCTGTTCCAGCACCAACTTTACATCCCAGGTCTATGTGTAACAGGGCACAGGTGGTCTCAGGTTGAAGACTCCCCTCAGAAACCTGTTAACCAGAGGGTGATTCCCCGCTCGGCACCCATCCACCACGATGCCAAGTGAAGAGAGGGCTCCCCTCACTGTGTTGACGCAGTCATAGGCAACACCCCTGTGGAAAGTGTCAGATAAAAATTGTATGACATCTGTTAAACTGGGAGTAAGAGGATTGATGTGCCCTCTGTCACAAAACTGTATCCATCTGGTGACATGTGTCTGACACTGTCTCTATGTCGCTGGTCTCCAGGAGGCCATGAGGATGTCCATACCCGCTGTCGAAATGCCTCTTGCTCGAATGTGTTGCCAGACAAGAGACATGCCATCAACCGGGTGTGCTTCATGACAGGGTGTTCCTCCTCTGAAGCCAGATGCCGCAGAATATCCTTCCTCCACATGATTATCCGGGGCTCGGTGATGAGCATCTTCAGGAGGGTTCCCATCCAAGGTTGTGATGGCCATAAGGGCACAATGAACCACCCTCTCGCCATCTCTGCACACAACTTTTGAAGGCATCTGGCAATCAGAGCAAACGGGGGAAAAATGTAGACCAGAGGAAACTGTGACCAAGGTATAGTAAAGGCATCAAAGTGTTCTGCCTCTGGGTCAGGATACCAAGAACAAAAACGAGGAACCTGGTTATTTAACCTGGAGGCAAACAGATCAATGCTGGGGACACCAAAAATTTTGCAAAACTCTCTAAAAATTCTCACATTTAATTTCCATTCATGTCTGTCATTAAACTGTCTTGAAGCTGCATCTGCCATAGAATTACCACTTCCTGGGATGTGAGAACATGTAATCCAAACATTGTATTCTGTACACCAATCCCAGATTTTCCGACTGATGTCATTACATGCTGGTGATTTCGTGCCCCCCATTTGATTTATATGAGCTACTGCTGTGGCGTTGTCGGAAAACACCTTAATGTGCTTTCCTCTGATCAGATGGGCAAAGGACATCACTGCAAATAGGATGGCTTTTAGTTCCTTTGAGTTTATATGTAATCCCATTTCAGTCTCGGACCATCTGCCATTAATAGATTGGTCATTAAGGCATCCATCCCAACCCAAGTTTGAGGCATCCGTGTAAAGGTGTAATTCTGTGCCAGTTCTAAGAATTTTTCTGTCTTGTACGTCAACATTAGTGATCCACCAAAGGAGATCTTTCTTCATGTCAGCTGTGATGTCTATCCATTTGTCAAAATTACCTTTTGTCCGCTGCAATGCTGAGATTTTCGCCATCTCTTTGTTTTGAGCAAGAGACGAACTAAGGTGATGGAGAAACTTCTTATGTTATGGCTCGAACATCAGTGGCAGTGGCGAGTGCTGCTAAGCTTGCATCATATTAAAAAAAAAGCTAAACATCTATTCAAGGATCTGGATGTAAAAGCAGGGGAAAGTACAGAAGAGGAGACATTTGTTGCAAGCTATGGCTAGTTCACTGGGTTCAAGAAACAGGTAAACATATATCATGTATCAGTTACTGGAGAAGCAGCAAGTGCTGACAAGAAAGCTCCTGACAAAGAACTCACCAGTGAAGAACTTATGAAACTGGAGATGATGCAACAAAAAAGAACAAAAAGAAGAACAGGAGTCTGATGAAGAACCTGCCCCTGTGAAGAAGTTTGACATGAAGCTGATGGCTGAAGGTTTCAGTTACCTTGATAAATTCTTCACTGCTTTTGAACAACAGGACCCTAGTGAAGAGTGGTTTAATAATGCAAGACATCATCCAGTGTTATTGTTTTATCTATGAAGAAAAAAACACAGCACAGTGCAGACATGGCTTCTTCAGTTCCTTGAGAAACAAGGGCTGCCCAAGGAAACTGGCAAGCAAATGCCTTCTACTTCAGGTGTTTCAGTAATTTCACCAGTCTCATCAAAGTTGTCTTCTTCCCCAGCCTCTGCGTCCAATTCTTTTGATGATAACCATCAGTAATCACCCCATCAACTTTTCCATTAAACTTATATACTACTGTATCAGGTAAGAAAATTACTATTTTAGTATATTGCTGTTTATTTTGGTAGGATTTCATGCATTATTAGTTTGCACCTTTCTTCTATGGAATCATTGCATCCACCATATAAGCACTTAATGGTATGAACAGCTCTGTGAAATGTAACTCATTCATATGTTGGATGGTGTTTGAAATGAGATATCCTTGTAATGTGGAATATTTATAATGGAGTATGAGTTTTAGTAATGTGGTGCTTATTACATGTCAGTCATTGAATATTATGTTACTGTATTGTGTAGGATAAATAAAAAAATCTATATATGCAGCAGAAATTGTGCCTCACCAAATACTATAACAAGTAGCTAGGAGGAGTGGGAAAACAATTATCATAGAGTATGAGAAGCAGTATTATCAATGTTCAAGGAAGTTGGACTACTTCCCTTTCCACTCTTTCTGAATCCCCAACATTTTACTTACACTTTTCTCTTTAAATGGTTCTTTTGTTATTCAATTTTGATGCCACCTTGTCAGTGATAATTGTGGAAATTTACAGTTGTGTCATGCACAATAGCAGTGCATTATTGGTTTGTGTTGTGACTTGTATATAAATTGTAAAGTCATGTTAAGGGGTAATTAGTACAAACTAAGTGTTAGTTATTAAAGTAAATAAAATAGGAAGTAGAAGTCAGGAGAATGCACTTTTGTTTTTTGATGTGGCAAGTAGGCTGCGAGTTCCCCTGCTTGGCTCAAAAGTCGCCCATCAGCCATCACAAGCACAACAGTCCTACTAAGATGCATTCTTGCCACTCTACTGATTTGCTTTAGTTAAATTTGCTAAGTTAGTAAGGACTGGAAAGTCAGAACAATTTGGTATTTCAAGGAAGCTCCCGTCTTAACTAAGAAACATGGCCAGCCACTGGCTTGGAACAATCACTGATCCTTGACCATCCACATAACTCCCAGCCACATGGTCTATAGCTAAGTTATCATCTATTTATAATTATTTTTAGTAATGCTTTCTGTGATTATGTGTTAGCCAAGAAGCAATAAGGTGCATGAAACCATCAAATAGTTCCCACATCTTGAATTATTTTTTGGTGCCCTGAGTGAGGATGGCAGGAGTCCTTGTGATTACTGAAGGTTCAAGAAATTTCTAACATGTTTCGTGTTGCATTAGTCAGGCGTAGCAATGTACCTGAAGCCATCCCACAAATTCACGGATGTGAAATTAAGACTTTTCACTGTTGTGGGGCCAAAGCTGAGAACTTTGACCAAGATAGAAGATTAAATCAGGTGTTAGAATGACTACGAACTAACCATCTTATTCTTGGGGAGCAATGATATAGACCAGGAAATGGATCTCGGGGACATAATGGAACACATTAAAGGTATAACTAGACAAATGGAAAGCCAGTGTTCCTCTGAGGTTTTTATTGTGCAAATGGAACCTAGAATTATCACAGAACTGAGGCCAGGAGAAGTGAGCCAAAGTGCATATGACCAGATAACCAGGTCCTTCGATAGGGCATTAAGAAGGAACCTTAAGAATAACTTCCTAAGCTTCATTTCCCCCTTTTATAAAAGACATCTGGCGAGAGATGGTGTGCACTGGAACCAGACAGGCAGGTGATATGTGTCTCAGCACATCAGACAGTTCATAAACTGAAAGCGGTGGGATGAGATTGTTATGGTGAATTGGTGTGGTAGTCTCAAAGATGTCATCGATGCACTCACCATATAGTATTCTTCTCTCTTTCTGGTTTTGTTGAGTGATGTTTAGTTCTGTAGGAATTAGTGGGGATGTGGAAACACCAGGTTACTAAAGTTTCTGTGTATATACAAGATTTACACACAGAGGTAAGACTGCCCACTGGACAAGCCACACACTCGAGCGCCACCAATGCCCCTCTGCTAGCACTCACTGACATCAGCATTGTAGGCAGCAAAAGTTAACATATTATCAAATAACAAGTGTATTATTAAAAAAAGGTTACAATCAAAGTAATGATAATACTACATGGATAATGAAGAAAATATGAACAATCTCTCCAATTCATACATCTCTCTACATCCTCCAGATATGAATATTAAATAAACTTACCAAACATCTACACCCACCTGAACTCAGTGCGCACAGGGTAGGCAGAGAGAAGGAGAAAGAGAAGGAAAAATCTAATTCAGTAATAATAATAATAATAATAGCAGCTAGAACTAACAAGATCTTGAGTGGATTTAGGATAAATCATTAAACTAAACCCTAACCTGAATAGAAATCTAAACACCTGTTGAGTTCAGTTAAACCGGTGCTTCAAAGTGAAACAAGCCACAAGCAACTGTTGGGGCAGCAAGTGACTACTCAAATAATCATCAAATAAGAACACCCTAAAACTAAATCCATAAGTGTGTCTATAAAAATCTTAAGAAAATCCTTGGCAACAAAGCATGGTTGGTTAACAAGAACTGTTAAAGACGGTAATGAGCTAATAGGCAGTGACCAATTTATCTACAGAGGTT
Organism: Scylla paramamosain; assembly: GCF_035594125.1. NCBI lineage: Eukaryota > Metazoa > Arthropoda > Malacostraca > Decapoda > Portunidae > Scylla > Scylla paramamosain. Next base: position 19,166,750 of record NC_087151.1, read on the forward strand.
AGTAGAATCTTTAAGGTAAAAATTAAATAGCTATCACTACTTTCAATCAATTAGAAGCTACACTATTAACTAAGGAAGGTTCTGAAGGCTATGAACAAATGATTTCATACTATGAACAACAAGAAATAAATTATAGTGAATACCAAGTTATTTTCCACTTTCCTTATTATGAAACAAACTGCACCAAATTTTTATGACCTACAAAGTATTTTTAGATGAGTTATATATATATATATATATATATATATATATATATATATATATATATATATATATATATATATATATATATATATATATATATATATATATATATATATATATATATATATATATATATATATATATATATATATATATATATATATATATATATATATATATATATATATATATATATATATATATATATATATATATATAAATATGGAGCAATAGTTTTTCATTTTTAGTGCAGATCAGGGATGGGGTATTCATATTAGGTATTCATATTCGAATACATTCGAATGTAGTATTTGGGTGTATTCGTATTCAAATACTTGTCATCTGACATCAAAGTATTCACATTCGTATTTGAATACTTGGGAAAAGTTTTCGTATTCTTTGAATAATATGCTTCATAATCTTAAATCCATCATCAGAAATAATAGTTATTATTCCTTCCAAGTTAGAATTCTTCCTTCCTGTTTGTCCAACATGTATGATACAGGTTGACTAGCGTGGCCACTGTGACTTTGGGGCTTGGCAGCCCTCAGTTGCCTCTTGCCAGTGGTAGGAGCTGTGTTACTCCAGATTCATTGTTGGAATTATTCTCTCTTGTGTTGACCCATTTGTATTTGTATTCGAATACACAGCTCTTGTATTCACCACATCCCTGATGAAGATATAAAAAATTGGGATTTAGATTTTTTAATATTTTGATGGTAGTTTTTCTTGGATTTTCTTGAAAACTTGTCACAAGATAGTTGTTGGTTTTCTGAGAAAATCATGTGACAGGTAATTCTCATTTTTCATTTCGTTGTTGAGAAAAATTCAAAATTTTTCCTTATTCAATTATTTCTCTAAAATTAGAAAAAAATAAATAAATAAACACTCAATCAATCACATATTTTATTTTTTTATTTTATTTATCTTTCTAATTAGACCAGAATTATTAAAATCAGGCAATAAATGGCAGAGAAATATACCTCTATAGTGTAATAAGTTAGTTTTGAGATACGGGTCTTTAAAGTTTAAAGGGATTCTCATGTGCTTTTCATTCATATACAGCTATATAATACTGAAATTTTTAGGCGCTAAGCATTATTATGTATTTGTTTAGAGTTGTAGATGATTTTGAGCCATGATTGCAAGCATTAGATTCATAGATAACTTGTTTTATTGCCATCTGAGGTCTCTTAGATGGAATATTGCACACTTCATTTTTACGATGAGGGCATGCCACACTGATGCATGGGGCCTAGTGACTGATGGTGAGTGTCAAGCTAGGGACTTTTTTTACATTTTGTCTTGGTACATCAAATGTGGTCCACCAGTGCATGAAGCTGCTTCACTGAAACTAAAACATTATCTCTAGTGAATGAGATTTCTTCATCACTCTCAAGAATTTTTTATCTCTTCACTAAGATTCTCTTGCTAGTGGAGACAATGATGTTGAAGTGGTTGTAACTGTACAGCAGCAGATGCAGCAGAAGTAGTACTTGGGGTAGCAGAGGCAGAAACATAACTTGTATGTGGAGTGGGAGGTGTGGCAGATGAGGTAGCAAGAAGGACAAAGTATGTCTGACATGCCATGAGGCTATACACACACTCTTGCATTGTTCTCTGGTCCCATCTAATATTTGGTATGCTTTTGCCAGTACCTTACTGCTTTGGGTAAGGTAAGACTTCCTCCTAGCCATCGTGGTGAAAGAGAGCAAAAAGTGGGGAGTGAGTGAACGCTAAGCGGGTGCAGAAGTTGATGAAAGAGAGAGTGTCACTTACTCCCTCCCTTTCTCTGAGCATGTACAACACTCATTGAGGTTCTTCTTCAGCTCCACTCTGCTAGGCTGTGAGAGGAATCTTCCGTACTCCACCATAAAGAAAACTGTTTCTCATAAACTTTCTTAGTTTTTTTTTTAATGCATATTTTTCTGCAACCATCTCCTGACTACATTGACCTTGACTGAGCAACTGTGTGTGAGCATGTGGCATTTAAATAGGTATTTAAATGTGGATGATGGATTATTCTGCATGCATTGTGAAATAATAGGCTTAAAGATGTCATGAGATGATTTTTGCATTTTTTTTAATATTTTTGGGGGATTTTCAGCTCAGTTGGTCCCGTTAACTAAATTTAAAAATCAA